>NC_089783.1:54361624-54496624 GCF_040412425.1 Macrobrachium rosenbergii | reverse complement strand
GCCTTTTCTTCTCTGAGGTTCAGGACTACACAGTTTTTTGGAATTTTTTATTCTTTTGGCTAAATTGCGGAATGATTGTCCTAATCGTGAAATTGAATCGTTGAAACTCTAGCAGTTCAGACTTGGTGAAACGGCTTTCTTGTTGAGCAGGATGACACGAATCCTACTTCATAGTTTGTATTATCTTATTAATTTAACTTTTATTTTATTTTTGTATTTGTTGTTATTTACCTTTGTTCTTGTTTCTGTTTCAATATTTATTCTTTACTTCTTAGTGTCCTTCTCTGTACTGGCTTCGTTTTCCTTTTGGGGCCTTGGCTATGTAACTGGGATTGCAGTTTGTCTTGGAATATTTTAAGTTCTTAGATTGCCAATTATTAAAGTACACACACACGCACACAAATATATTCCACCACTCACCTTTTTCTCCGTAAGGGTAGTCGGTGTAAGCAGTTGATAACCTTCCAGTTTCTGAGCTAGTCTGTTGGTGTGAAGTTGCTCAGGCCATTTCCTTACCCCCGTCAGAGCTGGTCCCACTGACACACTGTTGGACTGATGGCTATTAGACCTAGAGCAATCCATGGACCTAATAGCCTTGGGCCTAGATATATGGATTTACAGTTCACCTTTTCCTCACAGAGGCAAAGGGACTCGTTTATGGACATACCCTAGAGACCAAACACACAGGTGTGAACAGTGCCCATAGCCTCTCGCACTCTCCGTGAAATTTGGGAGAGCAAGGCACGGGCTGCCCAGGACTCCGTCAGAAGTACACTTAGATCTGTAAAGATGAGTTTGCCATAAATGTTTTAAGAGTCGATTCATTATACTTGATTGGATATCATGCACATTCAGTGTAGTGCTCTCTCTCTCTCTCTCTCTCTCTCTCTCTCTCTCTCTCTCTCTCTCTCTCTCTCTCTCTCTCTCTCTCTCACACACACAAAGCGGTAGTCAGTGTGATCTAACATAGTATGGGCTGTTTTTTCTTGACAGAAAACGGTGTTGCACGCGCCTATACACACAAACACTAACAGTGCAAGTACAACACGAGTGAATTTATTATTGGGATTAGTATTTTTGCAGCGCCGTATTGCAGCTCTGAAGTGGTCATTCCGGGATGAAATGAGAAGGAGAAATTTTATGCATTCCTCAGAAACTACAACGCGAAGGAAAATTAAACTTTGACAAGCTAGTTGAAAGGGTATGATTACCATTGCAAAGGCTTCCCATCAGCGAATCTCCTTCACTTTTACTCTTTCATTAAGTGTCGCTGGTACACTTTCCTTTCCTCCTTCCATATGAGAAAAATCGGTGAAATTAGTATTTGTTGTCTGACAGTTTTTTTTTATTTATTTATTTTTTTTTTATTCTTCACCTTCATCTCATCTTACTCTTAACTTCCGCATTGTCTTGATATATAATAGATTTCGTCACGTTTTGCCTCTTGACACTAATACTTTGTCATATTGAACACCATGGCAGACTTCATTGTCAACGTGACTTCATCTACGAATGACGTAACTCGCAGTTGCTTGCATCTTTTTATTCTATCACTCTGTTACTGTTATTCTTCCTGATGAACACCATATTCTTTGGAAGCTTGAATTTCAAGTCATTGCCCTTACGGGGTTGTTGCATAATAATAATAATAATAATAATAATAATAATAATAATAATATTATTATTATTATTATTATTATTATTATTATTATTATTATTATTATTATTATTATTATTATTATTATTATTATTATTATTATTGTCCTCTGGGACTATGGTATCAGACCAGATAGGGTGATACGTGCCAATAGACCAGACGTGACGTTGATTGACAGAATCAAGAAGAAGGTGTCACTCATTGATGTGGCAATACTATGGGACACCAGAGTAGACGAGAAAGAAAGAGAAAAAATGGATAACTATCAAGACCTGAAAATCGAAATAAGAAGGATATGGAATATGCCAGTGGAAATTGTACCCATAATCACAGGAACACTAGGCACGATCCCAAGATCCCCTGAAAAGGAATCTGGAAAAACTAGATGCCGAAGTAGCTCCAGGACTCATGGAGAAGAGTGTGCTACCAGAAACAGCGCACATAGTGAGAAAAGTGATGGACTCCTAAGGGGGCAGGATGCAACTGTGATAGACCAAAAAAAAAAATAATAATAATAATAATAATAATAATAATAATAATAATAATAATAATAATAATAATAATAATAATTACTGAAACTCGTTTTAAGTTTTAATGTTCCCATTTTGATCGTCCATACCTGTTCAGATCCTCTCGATGAATATTCCTCTCCAAGAATGTAATGCCGTAACGTCTTTCCTCTTTTATGGTTGCATTGAATCGTATATATTTTTGCTTACTTTTGCTCCGAGTATTATTCCATCCTCTTTGTATCTTCCATCCTCTTTGTATCTTCCATTTTCGCAGAACTCCTCCCGGGCTCAAGTTCTGCGCACAACTCTTAGTCACCTTTATTTTTAGGCTAAACAGAAGCTTATACTCTGTATTGGATTATCTTTGTCTGCCAGTTTGACCAAGCAGGAAAGTTACTTGACGTAATTCGTATCCCAGTAGGTAGATACAGTGCAGTATAGTGCCGTCCTGATGACGTACAAGTAAAAAATTTAAATGGCGATTAATCATTAAATCGGATAAATATCGGACACGTAAATTTAGCGTACGACTGTTTTTTCCAGTCAAGGACGCCTGATCTTTTACACAGTTACCTTGGGAAGGCGGAGCAATGAATCTTATTACGAACGAAGTGGTTAATTCTTGGTGTACTAGTAAGCATAACATCATCTGTGGTATACTAGTAAGCATAACATCATCTGTGGTATACTAGTAAGCATCATCATCACATCATTTGGTATACTAGTAAGTAAGCATAACATCATCTTTTGGTATACTTTTAACATCATCTTTTGGTATACTAGTAAGCATAACATCATCTTTTGGTATACTAGTAAGCATAACATCATCTTTTGGTATACTAGTAAGCATAACATCATCTTTGGTGTACTAGTAAGCATAACATCATCTAGGAAGTGGTTTTGGATGTTCTTGTTGTTCATGACCCGCTTGTGGGTTAGTCCTTGGTCAGCTGCATTTTGCTTTGAAGAATTTTTGCCTGAAAGAAATGATCGAACAACGCATGCATGATTTGTACATATTTTTATGTGCGCGCTTTAGGGTTCTGTTGACTAATGTGAACAGCTGATACTTGACACACATTTATTGCAAATAGCCGAAGCTATATGTGGCGTCTTCAGCTCAGAATGAAATATTGCTTGCGTGCCTCGCAGTCTCGCTGCAGTTGCCACATACCTATTTTTGAAGACCGATGCCTGTTGCGACAAAAGACGGAAATATTCACTTCATAAATAACACGGTTTTCTCTGGAATTGGATATCCTTGGATTTTATTTTAAGTTGAATTGAATATAGTAAGACACCAAACGCGTGACGTTTTCCTTAGCTTTGTGAAATGAATGATTTTCCAACTTAAAATACACCAATGGAAACTTGCAGAAAATGCTCTCTTTTGTCAGTCTGAAAAGGTTCTGAAACTCGAAGTAGGTTAAGAGGAATTTGTAACAAAGTCTCATATGGTATTAGTATCACAATTAAATGAATGATTTGATGATGTAAACTTTCTAATACGATGTCCTTGTATCTGATGATCATTAGGGACTATTAAGCTTGGTTTGGTTACTACTGTGAGGTGTGATCAGACGTCATGGCAATCGGGGGCGGGTTGGGGGGCCAGGGTCATGTAGCTTTAAACCGCGTCTTTAGATCTTAGGTAAAAATCGAGAGGTTAACGATTTCCGTCTCTGCCATTCCTATAACAGTAGGCATGTTGATTGAACCAAACAGTAGAGAAACGTGTTGTTATGTGCGCACTTACCGTCGCAAACTGTAGATACGTGTTAGCCTTAGTTACAGAAACTCTTTGATATCAGTTGTCATTATTCAGAAGCATGTTTTGAAGAGATTCGTGATCCTCTTGAGAAAATACTGTCACTTCTTGAGAAGACGCACCAACTCGTTTTACGTAACGAGAAGCGATATTAGGAGGACGATAAAAATTCTGCAATTACACGCAAAGTATTGAATCGTCCTATCGATTTGACACCATTTTTGTGGTGCAGTGTTGCAGTGCCCGAACACCTTCTCTGTCAACCTGCACGCGTGGCTGCTTGCGATGGGATACAAAGGTGTGGTTTTGTCTCATTTCTTGATGGTGAATTTCACTCTTGTCTACATTGAAAACCGTTTGTGTGTGTTAACTCAGAAGTGCTGAACACCACCAGTTGTCATTAACTGGAGGTTTAAGTGCCTGAACATTATGAGTGTGGCATTATGGAAAAGTTGGTCGGCGCGAGATGTATTTGTTGTGAGGATTGTGACAAGTGTATTTCTCCAACGCAGTGTGGCTTCACAGACGGTGTTAGTTTGCATGGAACCCTCGTATTATCGTATGTAAAGCCTTTGCATCAGAGCAACATCGTATATTTTAGTCTAGGAAAGGGATCATAACTCCACGTGGAGGCAGAGCATTTTGTAAAGTTTTATGATAGTCAAGGGTCCTTCAGGGTATCATTTAAAAGCATGAGAGGTGAAGGGTCCTTCAGGGTATCATTTAAAAGCGTGAGAGAGTCAAGGGTCCTTCAGGGTATCATTTAAAAGCGTGAGAGAGTCAAGGGTCCTTCAGGGTATCATTTGAAAGCGTGAGAGTGTCAAGGGTCCTTCAGGGTATCATTTAAAAGCATGAAAGAGTCAAGGGTCCTTCAGGGTATCATTTAAAAGCGTGAGAGAGTCAAGGGTCCTTCAGGGTATCATTTGAAAGCGTGAGAGAGTCAAGGGTCCTTCAGGGTATCATTTAAAAGCATGAGAGAGTCAAGGGTCCTTCAGGGTATCATTTAAAAGCATGAGAGAGTCAAGGGTCCTTCAGGGTATCATTTAAAAGCGTGAGAGAGTCAAGGGTCCTTCAGGGTATCATTTAAGAGCATGAGAGAGTCAAGGGTCCTTCAGGGTATCATTTAAAAGCATGAGAGAGTCAAGGGTCCTTCAGGGTATCACTTAAGAGCATGAGAGAGTCAAGGGTCCTTCAGGGTATCACTTAAAAGCATGAGAGAGTCAAGGGTACTTCAGGGTATCATTTAAAAGCACGAGAGAGTCAGTGATCCTTCAGGGTATCATTTAAAAGCATGAGAGAGTCAAGGGTCCCTCAGGGTATCATTTAAAGCGTTGCATTGGCCATCACTGAGTCTGGAAAGGTTATTTTGAAGGGTCTGTATATACGTTATACATTGGTCACCTTTCTTTATTCTTCATTGTTTCGCAGATGGATGTGGCAGAGCCATCTCTCAGCTTTCTGTTGATACAAAGGTCAACTGGGCAGAAATGTTCGTCTCTAAGTTCTCCAGAACAAAAACTGTACTAATCCATTTTTGTTGTATAAGAGGCATTCACACAGACCCAGGCTTATACATTTGTATGAAGATACCGAAGGTTCCAAACTCCGATTAATTTTGCTTTCTGGAGGAAGAATTTTTTTTTTTATCATACAGAAACCACCTTCGCAGTCCACGGCCATTTTCTTCAAGTGGAAAAAAATATCTAAGTTCAGTGTTAAAACAAGTTCTATAATACCTTTTAATTACCCTGAATAAAGTTTTTTCTTGTGGTTGAGTGCAGTGACTTTTAGCAGCAGGCCTCGATATTTACTGTTGAACAATATGCCATCTCAGTGGAAATGAAAGCAATTTTGGCTCGACCAGAAAGAGATGAAATAATTCTTAATGATTTTCGTATATCAGCGTAGTCCATGGGGAATTTTGATACCAAGCATGATTAGTAAGAAAATTTTTGCTAACTGTCGTTTCAGACAAGTGAATTTTGTCAAGCACTGGCACAAAATGGTGTGCTAGGAATGTAGAGGTCAGACCGTCAAGTATAAAAGCATAAATTTTGAAATTTATTTTCTTGCCACTAAGGGGTACCTTCGCAAGCATCAGTAAGAAAACAGAGGAGGATTGGCAAATCTCACAAGTGTCTGGTGGTAGTAACCAGAAAACGCTGTGAATTATCAAATAAACTCTTCCAAGGGTGTATAGTAATATTACCAAGTAGATGGGCGATTGCTCTTCTGTCGTTTGAGAATTAGCCACGCTCGTTTGACTCATGGATTTTTAAAGGTTGAGCAACCTCAGCCATTTTGTGTTGCCCTTGGTTTCTTGACTGGGTGGGAATGGCTGGTCGAGCGTCCCAGCTTTGAGAGCCAAGAAGTTTTTTGTTTCTCGAGTTCCTTTATAATGTGGGTTATTAATACTTCCAAGTTCTCGGAGACATTACTGTGCGTAAAATAAGTGACATAAGTTCATTTAGGTAGCTGGTAGTCTTAAAAATTTATAAATTGCAGCTGGTTTCTATCAGTTTTATCAGTATTTATACACAATTTAAGGGGTGCACGGTGTAAAAATATTTGTCAAGCGTTAAAAAATGTTTTCTGACAAAAGTAACTTTTCTCATTTCAAGCCCTAAATTACTCATTTGTGGCATCGATGACCATAGTCTTTGCGACGTCAGTTCCCTTTGCAAAGTCTTTAGCAACTGCTGAAAATGGAGCACTGCAACCTCGGTTTATATGAACGTCGAGTTTGATTCTTCGTATCCTTGTTTTAGTCATATAAGAATTCTCTGACCATTAACTCCACGCTGGAACAAGGTTAGTTTAGGTAGAAGATTAGAGCCCTGTAACGGAATGAGGTGGACAGTTCTGTGAACGTCATTCACGTAGCATTCTTTAAGGCGGCGTCCGCTTTGTGACCAATGAAAGGTTTCCCGGAAGGTTGCTGGAACATTACACTGGTGTATTTTTACTCTTTCGTTCCGGAAAACTTTATTTATTATTGAGAGTATTGCTTCGTTATTTTAGTGTAGTGTTACTTCACCAGGGCTTTTACTTGCTGTAATTTTGGCATTCATTGCTTTGTGTAGGTGTTTTTAGTGTTGTTGCGAAAGAGTTTCGACACAAACAATTAATGCCTGTCGGGCATATACTACGTCCACACGGGCTTTAGTTCAGCAGCCGTCCTGTCCCTTTCTCTCGTAGATCCACAAAGATCACGTGAATTCCCAGAGGATCTTCCGCATTTCGAGGAGAACCTTAAAGTCTGGAAAACAAAAAGACGAGAAACTGAGATCAAGCAACCCTACACCAGGCAACATTAGACCTATAGTGTTGGTGGCTTTCACTCTGTACAAGCATATCAAAGGAGAGCTTAAAGTAGGCTTGGAAATCTCTCAACCTCCGTAGGTTTGACCCTCCAGCGTTGTGTGTCTGAGCTCATGGGTTTGTTCAGGGGAGGGGAGGGGAGGGGGTGTTTGTTGATGTTCAGGGCCCAGGGGACGGTTCGAGGAAGTGATATTGCCTCTCAATTATGGTTGGCTGCCTTCACTTCCTTGTATCCCTGTTTCGCATTACTTTAGATGGTTGTTTTGCACGAGACCACCACCTCTCTCTCTCTCTCTCTCTCTCTCTCTCTCTCTCTCTCTCTCTCTCTCTCTCTCTCTCTCGTCAGTGCTGCCAGATTTTTGCAAGCAATGGCTGCCGTATTTGTATTAAATGCTCTCTGGGAACGTTACTGGTACATATTAGTATATGAAGTTTTGGCATCGTAGTGCTTTATGACATAGCTGATATTTTGGTAAAGGTGCTTAATAGAGACAGACATGTATATTGTCCGATTTTACTCCATTTAGGACGCCCGTTACAATTCCGCACAGGTTAATCCGAGGCTTTGAAGAGCTAAGAGGGGTTATCATGTGTCCTGGTACTCGAAACACGTTGTACAGAAACTCCTTGGATCTTTTATTTTCGCCTGTCAGTTAAATGACACGACCATTCTTCTTAAGCTACTCTAGAGTTCCATTAAACACTTAATTTTACTTGTGTTTGAGACTTAGAATATTTGCGTCGAGCCTTTTCTGTTTTCACGCAACGTGTAGTGTTCAGCAGTCTGAATTCACTGTCAGAGGAGCAGGTTGTCTGGCGATTTCTGACATCATGACGACATCCGAACCAAACAGCAAATAGATTTCCTATTGAAAAGCAAAACTGATTAAACAAATTATTACGGTGATGTCATTCAAGCACGAACATGCGCTACCTAAATTTCAGAGTAGCCCCTTGTGTGATGCTGTAAGTTGCTGAGATAAGGTTTATGCACTTTTATTCACTGTATTCTTCCCGGTCATTTTCTTCATCGTCACGAAAACTTACCATTTTCGTCTAGCAAATCTCGGGGAGGGTCATAGAGACTCGTCAGCATCAATCTCCACTTTACCATAAGAATCGGAATCAGACGAATCGTTTTCATTGTCCATAATAACATCGTTATCACAACCATCTACATTTTCATCTCTGAATTTGATGTCTGGAAGATCCCCTTTGAAAAGCAAACATCAAAGCAGTCTAGTATTTCAAATACACTGAGCAGACATTTTATTTTTGACAAAGCCAATGTAGAAATGCGTGTGTTGAAAAGGACGACCTTGGAAGCTGGCGTGCAAAGCAGAGGTCTGTATCACCAGCTTAGTCACTGAACGAATCCAGAAGGTAGAGTGAGGAACGGAAATCTGATGCTTCTGAATTTTATTTTCATTAATCAGAGATGATTAAGGGTGTGAAGTTGGGTTAGCATTAATTAGAAAGAGGAATAAAATGGACCATTAAGCGCCAGAGAAAATGAAGAGCATTGATCTAAACAGGGGGTAACTGTTTAGGCAATAAAAACTGAAATCAGTTCAGTGGGCTGGTAAGCTAGCCCAGGCACTGAAACGACAGTGACTGTATGGGTAGTACGCCTAACCCAAGAAGTGATAACACTGTTTTCAGTGTTAATGTATCCATACCGTCCAAAATGACCCAAATGAAAGAGGGTCAACACGGCAAGCCCTTACTGTGTGGACAGAACTCTATCTCGATGCTCTGACCGAGATATCTTCATTCTGCACACATGTATGGGCGAGTGGAGGCTCTTCAGAGGTTGGACAAAGTCTAAACGTGGAGTTGATTGCCCGCAGACAGTCATCGCCTGTCACATAATGTGGAAAACAGTCTTACGTTTCCGCCGTCTATTTTCCTTGCGTGAACAAATGATGAGTGTGAATGTTTTGTGTGTGACTGTAAACTGATGCACTTTCAAAAGTTCAAAATAAAATATGATTTTAACGTTAGTGTTTCTTTTAGTTTTATTAGGATCGCATGATAGTGATGATCATATTGTTGATTCTTAAACCTAGAAATTTTATGCATATGAGTAATTTTGTAATGTGCGAGCAAGTCAGAATTTCTTCTTGTTTTGTTATAAAATATGCTTACTTCCTGACTAAATAGGTCATAGGGAAACAATCAAAGGAGGAGATTAAGAATGTAGCTGAATCCATCTAATAAATAACGAGATAGCTTAGAGGGAAACAGTCAAAGAAGGAGATTAAGAATGTAGCTGAATACATAAAATAAAAACGAAATAGCCTATAGGGAAACAACGAAAGAAAAAAGATGAAGAACGTAGCTTAATAGACATCTAATAAATATCTAACAAGTCAGTGAACATAAGTTTAAAAGATGAAAAACAGGTCTTCGTCATAGTTTCATTCTTGGTGAATCATTTCATGTACTCCAATAGTCAGACTGGAGGAGAGTAAATTCCACGACCATTCAGTAGTCCCATGTTGACTATTTTGAGCGGTCCAACACCTGAGTTGGCTCTATTGCAGAATAACGTGAGTGAAACCAGTAATGGAACTGCGACTGGAGTCGACACGTGTTGGTGTCAAGGTCTACGTTCTAAGGGTTCTGGGTCGGTTTGGGTATTCATAACTGTCTTCCATTCAAAATGTCAGTTTTTGAATCTTTTGAATAGAACAGGTTATCAGGCTTGGAGACGTAATTGACAGACGCCTTTTGTCTGTGAGAAGGTTTGATAATCTGTATACGACTACTGTCTTCCATTCAAAACGCCAGTTTGATTCTTCTGAACAGAACAGGTTATCAGGCGTGGAGACGTAATTGACAGAAGCCTTGTGTCTGTGAGAAGTTTTAATAATCTGTGTACGTTTTCCGTAGCGCTAACTTTGCAGGAAATTGAATTCCATTACTTGGGGTGAAAATGAGTTTTCAAGCATTGCATAACTGTTGAAAAAAGACTCTTCTGAACTTCACAGTGCCACGCGCCCATATGAACCACCCTTTTCATCCGATCTGTAGATATAATATCCAGCGGCCTAGTGCCGCAGCCGTTGTATGGATTCCGACAACATTTTATGGATAACTGTGCTGTTCTCCGGCAACTCGCTCAAGGTCAAGGCTGGTTTTGCGTCGAAAGCCTAACATTTTCCTAACATTTTCCAAGGAGAAGATCTTGTTTTCTTTTTTTTTTTTTTTTTGTGGGGTAATGGTGCCGCCAATGCTGGTGTTGGATTATGGTAGTTGATGCGTTTTTCATTCTCTCTCTCTCTCTCTCTCTCTCTCTCTCTCTCTCTCTCTCTCTCTCTCTCATATGTTTATATACATAACTTGCATATATATATACATATATATATAAATATACATATACATATTCATATATATATATATGTATATTGTATATACATATACACAAACACATGTATATGTGCGTGTGTGTGTGTATGTATAGTTTCCAAATATATAAGCTACTGTTAAAATGTACATAATCTTCAACAATTAAAATACTGGCCTCTTCAGAAGGGAATTGAAGTTCTCTCTTGTTCTTATATATATATATATATATATATATATATATATATATATATATATATATATATATATATATATATATATATATATATATATATATATATATATATATATATATATATATATATATATATATATATATATATATATATATATATATAAGGACAAAATCCACGAAGGAACGAGAAACAGTGGAGTGGTGTGAGGCCTTTCGACTGTCGTCCTTTGCTTAGCAGACTGAAGAAATGTAAAAATAAGTTTACAAAGAAAGCGCATATAAATGACAGATGGGGATTACAAGGAAAGAATAAAACCTGGAATCCAACACAAAGAATTAGTAGAACTGCCAAAACCACTTAAATATTTAAACCCTGTTTTGGCAGTTTTACTAATTCTTCAGTTGTGTTGGATTCCAGGTGCTTCTTTTTTCCTTTGTAATCCCAATCTGTCTCTTATATGAGCTTTCTTTGTAAACTTATTTTTATATTGCTTCAGTCTGTTAAGTGAAGGACGACAGTCGAAAGGCCTCGCAGCGCGCCATTGTTTCTCGTTCCTTCGTGGATTTTGTCTTTATTTATATGTTTATCATGTTCCATATTTTCGTGATTCAGTTATACACACACACACACACACACACACACACACATATATATATATATATATATATATATATATATATATATATATATATATATATATTGTTTTGACGTATTTTTTTTATTTTTATTCTCCTGTGTTTTCTGCCCCACAGCTTTCATGTTCATGCTAGAACTCGTCTTTTACCTTGTTTAATGATCAGATGTTTTTACTAAGGCTTGGTGTGTCGCACTGACTAAAAAACTTTGAACAGTAAGGAAGTAAGAGAATTCCCGAATGTTGAACAGTAATTTAAGAGAATTCCCGAATGCTTTGCGGATTCTTTTGTGGCTACCTTACTCTTCCCCTCCCCTTGGAAAGTCTCCGAACTGTCTGTGTTGTGAGAGAGAGAGAGAGAGAGAGAGAGAGAGAGAGAGAGAGAGAGAGAGAGAGACTTGCCATATCGCCATTTGCGAGCATCTAGCCATGAGGTTCAATAAAGATGCGGCAAAATTGCACTTGTCGACCTTCCATCTGCCTTCTCCTCCCCCCCCCACCCCTACGCCCATTTTGGCTGATGCATGGAATACTTCAGCCCATACCCTTTGTCCCACTAACCCCCCCACTTCTCCCACTTCTTTCTCCTCCTCCTCCTCCCCTGTGGGACATTAAGTGTATTATGTGGCTCGTCAGGGAATGTTGTTGAATTTTGTTGAATTAATTCCTAAAAGATCTTTATAGGATGATGATTACTTCTTTTTCTACTGTTTGTCCTTTGTAGGATGATAATTGCTTCTTTTTCTTCTATTTGTCCTTTGTAGGATGATAATTACTTCTATTTCCTCTGTTTGTCCTTTGTAGGATGATAATTACTTTTATTTCTAATGTTTGTCATTTATAGGATGATAATTACTTGTATTTCTACTGTTTGTCCTTTATAGGATGATAATTACTTCTGTGGATGATAATTACTTCTATTTCTTCTGTTTGTCCTTTATAGGGTGATAATTACTTCTGTTTCTCCTTTTTGCCCTTTATGGGATGATAATTGCTTCTATTTCTTCTGTTTGTCCTTTATAGGATGATAATTACTTCTGTTTCTTCTGTTTGTCCTTTATGGGATGATAATTGCTTCTATTTCTTCTGTTTGTCCTTTATAGGATGATAATTACTTCTGTTTCTTCTGTTTGTCCTTTGTAGGATGATAATTACTTCTATTTCTTCTGTTTGTCCTTTGCAGGATGATAATTACTTCTATTTCTTCTGTTTGTCCTTTATAGGATGATAATTACTTCTATTTCTTCTGTTTGTCCTTTATAAGATGATAATTACTTCTATTCTGTTTGTCCTTTGTAGGATGATAATTAATTCTATTGTTTGTCCTTTGTAGGATGATAATTACTTCTGTTTCTTCTGTTTGTCCTTTGTAGGATGATAATTACTTTGTTTCTTCTGTTTGTCCTTTAAAGGATGATAATTACTTCTATTTCTACTGTTTGTCCTTTACAGGATGATAATTACTTCTGTTTCTACTGTTTGTCCTTGTTTGTCCTTTATAGGATGATAATTACTTCTATTTCTTCTGTTTGTCCTTTATAGGATGATAATTACTTCTGTTTCTTCTGTTTGTTCTTTATAGGATGATAATTACTTCTATTTCTACTGTTTGTCCGTAAGCTTCGCAGGGTTTTTTTTTTGTGAACAATGACTTTATAATTCATTTTTCCTAATTGTGTTACAATGCCATTTTCAAGGTTTACGTTTAACGTGACGCTAGAAAACTAAGTCAGTAGGTGTTGTCGAAGTTTAAAAGCTATATATTAATCTTGTTAGTTCACGTACTTGAATAATATTTGCATCACAGTGTTAGTAAACGAAATGGTAATACCAGATATAAATTTTTTTTTCATGCGGTAGCTTTTTATTATGATTATTTAAAAAATGAACGAAATACGGTACAGCTGCAATTATATATATATATATATATATATATATATATATATATATATATATATATATATATATATATATATATATATATATATATATATATATATATATATATATATATATATATATATATATATATATATATATATATATATATATATATATATATATATATATATATATATATATATATATATATATATATATATATATATATATATATATATATATATTTGTGTTTAAGTTCACTTGTTTATGCCCCAAAGTAGAGTTGTTTTCATGTTAAATAGATAACCTCAGTAAAGAAAAAAAATTAAGATGTCCGAAATTGGTAGATTTCCAATGTGGCTAATCGTTTTACAGCTTTAGTAAGTTATGCTTAATAGTTCCGCTGGACATTTCGTGTTCAGCTGAAATTACAGAATCAGCCTGAAGCAGTATTAGTCTGTTAAATTCTCGTCAGTCTTATGGAAGGCTTTAGTCATCGTGGAAGATGCAAGTTGTGATTGCTGTAGAAGAAATGTGCCTGTCGCGAGAGCTTTTGATTTGTGTAGGAAATCTGGTTGATCTTGGAAATATCAAGTCCGTCATGGTAACTCTCACTGCCATAAATTAGTTCGCTAGTCATTGAAGGTAGAACTTTCCTCGAAACTTTGCCGCGAAAGTAATTAATTTTTTTTTTTTTTTGCGGAGTGCCGCAGGGTGATATTAAGTTTTGATGGTGTTAAAAGTCTGCTAAAAGTCAGCCTTGTCATATAAGTTTCAGCAATTTTGAAAGCATTCTCTGTTTTAAAAGTCATGTTGCTCAAGAGATGATATTCTTTTTTCTTGAAAATGTGCCGAGAAAGATCCTGCAAACTACTGCTAGAAAGTGATTGCCTTAAAGGTTGAGATCCGTTTTGAAACTGCTAGCTAGCGGTGGAGAGGGAGAGGAAGTAACTGAAGCAGAATATCGAAACTGAAAACTCCAGTGAATAAATTTTTTTGTCCAGAACGGACATTGATGCCAAAATAAGATAGCATGTGAAGATTAGCTTAGAAACTTGTGGTTGCCAAATTGACATGTGAGGTCCATCCATAACTTTAAAAGAATTTGACAGTTATCGGTATTTGGTGCCTACAAGTCGGTAATCTCTTCAGTCGAATTTTTGGTCTTAAGTTTTTTTAAGTTGATCAGTGTTTTTTCAAATTTATACAGCCCATTATCAGTGTTTTTACAAATTCTTTATATACGATCCAATATAAGCTTAAGCCGTAACAGGAATTTTTTGGAAACAGTAAGATAGCTGAGTTTTGATATCATAAATCCACGTTTTACCATGAAAATGATGTAGACGATAGTAGTTCAGAGTTTTGTAGAAGTTAAGTGGTGTCAGATTGATTAGTGTTTTCCGAATATCAAGTAACAAATTTAGATTTTTAGATGTTGGAGTCAGGTGTGCAGGTGTAAATATCTTTGGCCCATCTCAAAGTACGAACAAACTTAACAGATTGCAAACTCCAGAGTCCATATCGCCGCTAACGCTTAAATGATCCAGGATTGTCCGGTTTTATATGAGATTTTACAGCTATGCGTGGGCCGTATAGTGGGGCTAGTGCCGTCAGTGCGCCTCATGCAGTTCACTGTAGGCATTACTTTAAATTATTTGCAGCGTCCCTTTGGCCTTTAGCTGCAACCCTTTTTGTCCCTTTAATGTACATCCGTTCATATTCTTTTTGTGACGTCATGTGGATTTTTGTGACGTCACGTGGTTATCTTTACATAACTTGATTTTTCTTGATATAGCATATACACATGAACAAGCGCATGCGTGCATGCCATTTGCTTCTGTTTTGCTCCCATGCAATATGCAAACACTCATATTTCTGCAGGGAGTTTGTTTGTATAACTCCAGTGATTTAATACATTCGTACCACCTTTCCCTATCCTATCCCAGCCTGTCCGTAATCCGAAGTACTTTTTATCAATGCTCGCTCATCCGCCCTTTAAAAAGCCTGTAGGAAGAAGACCAGCAGTGGCAGACGCCTACACGAGACATGACGGTGAGTCAACGTTGTGGGATCCTACCTACGTATGTAGACTGATGGAGAAACCGTTAATTGCCCCGGAGGTGGGGATGGGCCGTCTGAAAGCTGGTTGGATGCTGTGCGGTCAGTCTGCTGTTATCCACGGCTGTTGCCGCGTTGCACCTGTTGGGTTGGACGTAAATTCTCTCTCTCTCTCTCTCTCTCTCTCTCTCTCTCTCTCTCTCTCTCTCTCTCTCTCTCTAACTGGATGCTGTACGGTGAAGTTCCTTGGGCAGTACTTATTGTGCAGCAATGTCGTTTGGATGCTGTTTCTGTATGTTAGGTTGGGAGTGGACTCTCTCTCTCTCTCTCTCTCTCTCTCTCTCTCTCTCTCTACGAAATTGAAAGTTTCTCATCTCCGAAGTGGGTTGTAGGACGGGTGGTGAAAACGGGGCTGGACTAGTGACTTGTTGATTTTGAGCCTGTGGGGGGGCTGGGGGGGGGCGTTGACCCCTTCGGGCGTAGCTCGGAATTCGATATGTTGGGTCCGTTACACCGGCAATATTTGTGTGCACTTAATTTTTCCCTTGTCCCTAAATTTTCCCGGCAGGTAAAAGACGAAAATGTGCGTGTTTGTCATATTTCCATTTAGAAATTGAATCTCATGTCACATAAACGTCCAGTATATAATATATATATATATATATATATATATATATATATATATATATATATATATATATATTTATATATATATATATATATATATATATATATATATTATATATATATATATACAGTAAAATACATATTAAAAAGTATACCTTAGTTTAGCCAGACCACTGAGCTGATTAACAGCTCTCCTAGGGCTGGCCCGAAGGATTAGATTTATTTTACGTGGCTAAGAACCAACTGGTTGCCTAGCAACGGGACCTACAGCTTATTATGGAATCCGAACCACATTATAGCGAGAAATCAATTTCTAGCACCAGAAATAAATTCCTCTAATTCTTCATTGGCCGGTCGGAGAATCGAACAGCGGGACCGGCAGAGTGCTAAACGGCCAATGAGAACGGTACCAATATGTCCAATGAGGAACTATTATATATATATATATATATATATATATATATATATATATATATATATATATATATATATATATATATATATATATATATATATATAATACAAATGACTCGTCAGAAGTACAAGGACGACGCGTCATTTTTTTTCAATATCATAATTGAGAGACATGAGGGGACATACCAAAAGCTCAAGACCTGAATACTTGAGAATGAATGAACGATTTTCGAAGAAGAATCAGTTATAGAGAAACATAGGAGATGGAAAACCGTGGTTATACAATAGAATCACTAAAGAGATGATTTGGCAGAAGCTGAAATGACAATTCGCTAACTAATCAGAATGTTTCGGAGATTTACTGTTTCCATGTTGAGTTAAGCAGTAGAATAGAAGCCTGGTAGTAAGTAGACTGTTGGTAGTCGCAGCCGTGGTGGAGAAATTGATGGAGATAGTGACTTCGTCCCGGAATAAGCACAGGACGCGTAGGACAGCACATTACGGAGCCAAGTCGATTGATGGGAAAGTTCTTGCAGTGAGATTATATATGAGGCGTCTCACCAAAAGATTTTTTTGAGTTATAAGCCCTCAAAGTTTTGGAAATCCAACCTACTCGAATTTCTTTATTTTTCAAGATTCAAAGTTGAATTTTGTATGAGGTGAAGTATTTAAGATCAGGAATAGTATAGTATTCGTAAAAAAATTATAGTTCAACCCCACTCCGTTTTTTTTTGGAAAAAGGGGGGGATTATTTTAAAGCTGATCAGGCGAAAAACGCCATTTTAAAAGTTTTAAGAGAGGCCCTTCTAGTGCTGAATGCCTGAATATATATATATATATATATATATATATATATATATATATATATATATATATATATATATATATATATATATATATATATATATATATATATTATAATACAAAAATATGTATGTATATATTGTATATTTAAATACACAAATATATACATATATGTAATATATATTTACAGTATATGCGCATATTTGCAAATTGAGCTTTTTATTTCCACTGTTTGTATTTTTCTACATATTTTCGCAACATATCGGAAGATCTGACGTCATTTTGCTCCTCCAAGTTACCGACATTATTCGAAACTGATAACTGAACGTTGCTGACACGGTCACACTATGCGTGCGATGTCTGAATTTACTGTTATGCACTATTGGAGAGGAGCAATGATAACCCACCCTCCCCCCTCCCTCCTAAGTCCCACATCCCCGAAGAAAAGCTGGAAATCTGATAATGTCTTTGATCCAGAGAGGATTATGTCTCTGGATTATGAGCGCGCGCGCCCCTTCTTCAAAGAGTTCGGTGTCTTCCTTAACATTATCATCCAGTGGTTTGCGGGAAACGGATAAGGTTGGGGGGTTTTGGGGGGTTTTGCGAGGGTTGGGGAGTGGGGCGGGTAAGGTATGCTGACCGGAGAGGGTGTATGTAATGGGAGTGGAAGAATTGGGGAGTTCTAGCGTTATGCGAGAGGCGGGGAGGGGATGGGAGGGTTGCTGACGTTATGTGTAGGGGACTCCCAGGAGGTATGGAGGAAGAAAAGGGGTGGGTGGGTGGGTGGGGGAGGGGGATAGGGAGTCTGTTACCCCTGGTGTTGTGGTACGTTGGCCAGAGTCAACGTAACTCCAACGTCAGTCAGTCTACCTGAAATGATTGTTCGCTCCGCAGGCGGGTGGAAAGTGTGTGTCGGTCGCCTTGCTGGATGCGTTTGCTGAGAGATCGAGGAGGGAGAAAGAGAATAGTGTGTGTGCCGTTTTCCCTTACGTGTTCTGAGGAAAAAAAAAACCTTTGCAATAACGATTTTGTTTCTAATTTTAGATGGAGTGAGTCTGTCAATGTGTTCAGACTCTGAAGAATTGGTTGGTGTTGCGAGTCCTGGAATTCAGGCATTGGATGTGTTGCGAAATGAACGCAGTCGGGGAACAAGAACTTGAAAGTTTCTCTCAAGTACACTGAAGCTGGATAGTGTGAGTCTGGCGGAAGATTGGTGATGTTGGAAGATTTCTTCAACTTTCTCTTTCTCTGAACGAGAAAAGTTTATTTTGTCGCGTTGGCAGGTTCTGTGTAGAGATCTTGTATTTCGTGACAGCAAGTTAAATTTATCGACCAGTTCCAGGCATTGTTTGCTAATAGTGTGAATGACGTCATAAGTGAAATTTGATTGGCCATATCTTCAGCCCTCAGCCTTGTGGTAACAAGCAAATGATTTAGGCTATTGAAGGCTGTGTTGTGTATCGTGCAGTCTTATTTATTTGGAATATGAAATTTACATCACCACGAAAGGATATTCAGAGCCATCTTTTGGAACATGGCGGTTAATATCTGCTTGTCTTAATTATAATGATGATGTCAGCTTTGTTCTGAACGTGTTCGAGGAATCTGAGATCCAAGAGGCAGGAGACCGTGATGGAAATCCGGGAGGAAACATAATTAGAAGAAAAGATATGTCGTGACGTCACGGTTTACGGTGCTTCCGTTTCGCGCCACCTTTTCCCGCCACCTTTTCCCTCCCTCTTGATCGAGTGAAACCGAGGGGCGGAAGGACGGACTCAAGATTAAGGAAACAGCTCAGAACCCTGAAACTGCAAAAAAAAAAAAAGAAAATTAAGAGAACTCGTGCCTACCATGGAAAGATGTGACTTGTGCAGGAAGCCCCACCGAAGTTTGCTACCACCCTCCTCCTCCTCCCCCCCTCCTTGGTGTAGGGGGGGAGGGGGGAGTGTTGGGGGCTATTTTGAGTGTTGGATGATAACAGAGAAGGGAGAAAGAAGGTTGGGCCTGTGCTAATGTGATCACAACAGAAGGGGACGGTGTTTGTCTTTCTTGTAAAGCTTATTTCATCCCCTCAACAATGTATGGAAAGTTAAACCTGTGTACCTGTAACGCTTCCCAATAAGAAAGTGGAGTTATGTGGAGCGTTAGGCCTTGAACGGAACTTGCTGATGCCAAGTTCCTTTTTCTTTTTTTTTTTTTTTACCCATTTCCTGTTATGGAGTTCTTTAGAAAAGCCTGTGTTGTCCAGGCTGAAAGTAGCAAATAAATGACCCCAGATTGTTCTTTCTGAAAGTATATTTGGCCTAAAAAAAACCACATTGAATTCTTCTTGAATATCTACCTTACATGTCAGAAATGGAATGGTTTTTCACTATACATATATAAAGTAGTTCTCAGATTACCTATCACACTGAACTGCATAAGAATAGTTTGTAGTATATTTATTAATTTGTGTAAATGAAATATATAGTTAATATATGCGAGTTTAATAATGATACGAAATCAGGTTAAGTGAAAACAGTTTGGGTCTTTCTAAAATTAATTTTCAACCTTGAACTTTTTTAACCTTGAATTACACGCTTGCCCCAAGCAAGCTAGCTAACTTCCCCGGACAATTTTCTTAAGTGGGTCACCACACAATTGTGTGTGTGTGTGTGTGTGTGACTGGCGATTGTACAAAAGACTTAAGGAATGGAAATCAGGGAATGTTTTGTCATGTCTCCATTGCAAATGTTTAATTGTCCCCAAATAGGTGTGGGAGGGTTGGGGGGGAAGAGCGAGGAAGTTTTATACAAAAGAAGGTAGCGTCTGTTCCCATTCCCTTTTAAAAGAATGCTTTGAAAACGACGATATATACAGGCATAACAGCCAGATTTAAAAAAAAAAAAAAGCAAGCTTAAATCACATGGTTGTTGAGCGGTTCATACAAAAATCAGAATTTTCTCGAAAATAAGCAGCAGCTCTCATAATTGAGAATTTCTAGTCATAGGCAAAGTTGCACTTTAATATTCTATCTGTTCAACGGTAACTCTTATGCAGCATTTTCAAAGAATTTGAGGAATTCTGTTTTGTTGTCGGATGCCTGCCGTCACTGAGGTGATTACATTCAGTTCAGTTCAGGTTATTTCTGCAACTTCGGTACAGGCGGATGTCTTACGTGTAGTGCAAAATGATTTGTCATCTTTTAATCTCGCATTTTAACAAGGGTTCACATTTCGAAATGTTTATATAATGAGGCGATGCAAAACATAGTTCTGTAGGGTAACGTATATGACATATGAAAATATAAATAAATCATAATCATGACTGTTTCTGTTGATTTGAAGCCGTTGCAGATAGCTTCGGTCAGTTTCGTTTTCTTAGATCCTACCATTTGAGGCTTCCTTTGCATCAATGCAGTCAGTGGCCACGGTCCTTAGGATTTCAAAGATTCACTTCAGTCTTAAGACATTAACTTGAAATTTTTGCATGAAAGTTAAATACCTTGCAAACTGTAATTCATAGAGCAACACACTGAAGTCCTTGTAGAAGCTGTTGTTGTGGGCCAGTTTACAAATAGCTAGATAGAGTCGTTAGGGAGTAGAGCCTATGTTTCTTACATGATTAATATTCTTCACGATGCGAAGATTTTGTATTCAAGTGATGCATGTTTAAAAACGGTAATACTTATTAACTATTAAAATCATAATTGTATCTTGTACGGGTGCATGTGTCTTTTAATCTTATCATATTGAAGAAATATGGGCCCTCACTGACCTCAAAAATTCAACTGGATAAGAGAGACCTTGGCTTAATTTTCAATGATACGGAGTTTATTTCTTTTTATTAATCTGTATCAAATGTTGTGTACTCCATTTGCTTTGCACTTTTATCTTTGAATACCAATATTCTGTTTTATGTAAGTTTGCAATGCTAGTTCAAGGCCTTTAAACCTGTTGCATTAGAAGAGTATGTTGTATTATCAATAATGATCATAAGGATCATAAAAATGTCCAAATCGCCGGTGATTTACTTTTCTGTAGCAGCCATTTACTTTTCTGTAGCAGCCATTTACTTTTCTGTAGCAGCCATTTACTTTTCTCTAGCAGCCATTTACTTTTCCCTAACAGCCATTTACTTTTCTGCAGCAGCCATTTACTTTTCTCTAGCAGCCATTTACTTTTCCCTAGCAGCCATTTACTTTTCTCTAGCAGCCATTTACTTTTCCCTAGCAGCCATTTACTTTTCCCTAGCAGCCATTTACTTTTTCTAGCAGCCATTTCTAGCAGCCATTTAATTTTTCTCTAGCAGCCATTTACTTTTCTCTAGCAGCCATTTACTTTTCCCTAGCAGCCATTTAATTTTCTCTAGCAGCCATTTACTTTTCTCTAGCAGCCATTTACTTTTCCCTAGCAGCCATTTACTTTTCCCTAGCAGCCATTTACTTTTCTCTAGCAGCCATTTACTTTTCCCTAGCAGCCATTTAATTTTCTCTAGCAGCCATTTACTTTTCTCTAGCAGCCATTTACTTTTCCCTAGCAGCCATTTAATTTTCTCTAGCAGCCATTTACTTTTCTCTAGCAGCCATTTACTTTTCTCTAGCAGTCACCCTCTAACCAGGGAAGGCAACCACTCTGTAACTCATGAATCGCAAAATGTATCGACATCTCATCCTAACTGCTAAGGTGACTCTCATCCTGATTTTCGCAAGTGTCGGTGACTCTTGCCATACCTGTGGTTAAGAGTGGCGGCTTCGGTTGATAATCTTTCTTTTGACATTCTTGTATTTGTTTTACTAATATATCCAAATATTTTCGTATTATAGGAGACAGTGAACCCTGTCAGATCTTATCACTTAACCCCGCTGTAAGGGATCTTGACAACTTTTCAAGGGTCTTAGACTTTTTTTTATATATTTTTACTCTGGAAAAGTTTGCTCTGCATATTGCTGAAGCCTCCGTGAAGTTCTGTAGCCTCATAGAATTTTAGAATAGCATGGCAGTGATGAGTTACAAGTGGACATATTTGATATTGAAATGCATATGGCGTATGCAACATATAATTATTAAATTTAAATAGTGTGAATGACGTGAATTCTACCATCTATCGATTAAAAGATTACTTTTTTGGACGGCACTATTGTATATCACGTGATAAACACTAATGAAGTGAAGATTTTGAATAATTCTGTTTTGATAATTATATTTTTTAGCAATTTCAGTCAAATATAAATGTTGGAATGAATTTGAAAATAAGACCAGTTTTTAGTTTGTTTTTGGATATCTCATTTTTTTGTGTGAGAACCGGTGGTGGAGATTGTACATACAAAGGTTTTGAAAGGAAAAAACGTCATATTGGTGAATACTAAAGTGGATTATGAAATGTCTCATGCCACCCAACATTATTCTAAAAAAGGTCGTGTTCTAGAATAGAGGTGGTCTCATTTTGAAGGTCTTAACAGACATACTAATCGCGGATGTCTAATATTGTTATTTGTCAGGTTTTAAATATAAGTGTTCACAAGAATCGGTTTTCGAAAGTATGTTTGTGAACGTGTGCTTAGTTTTGTTTATCCACTTACCATTCAAGCGCTCTCTTAAATTCTAAACAAATGTGTGCCATCAGAACGAGAGGGCCTCGACGAGGTAATCCTCGCCCCGCGGAGGTGAAACCATTCATGAGATATCCTCTCTCTCTCTCTCTCTCTCTCTCTCTCTCTCTCTCTCTCTCTCTCTCTCTCTCTCTCTGTGTGTGTGTGTGTGTGTGTGTGTGTCCCTGGCTTTGACCAATTTATCAGAGTAATTCCAAAGCCACATTTTATAAAAATAATATCAACAATAATAATAATAAAGCAGTGGGATTGCTCAGCTCTTAAAAAAAGTCGTTTCAATATCAGTAAAGCAGCGACCCACTGATCAAAGTAAACACTATCAAGATGAAATTACGCCATGAGTTCATTTGTGTCCAGAGCTTCATTCTAAACAACTGTATTTAGAACTGAAAGTTTTGTCAAGTGTGGGGCTTCTGTGTGTTCTAATAAATGCAAGGTGCAACCTTCGCTTTTCATAAATTTATTTTCCCATCTTGAGCAGGCCTTGAGGGAAGCCAACTTGCGATGACTTTGCCAACAGCCTACTTAGTGGAATCCCTTTCAGTCGCCCTTGTATTTTTCAGGCTATTTGCTTAAGGTTTCGCTCTTTGGTCGTCATCTTTCAATCTACGAGACAAAGAGTTTCTGGTCTTGCTCTAATTTGGTTCAGTGAGCAGCACTAATGCAGGCATTTAATTTATTTAGTTAATGCTTTGCGTCTAATTTTTCGACCAAAAGCTTTCTTTGCATTTTTCGTCCTATCATGCGAAGCCTTCCAGTCAGATTCCTTGAATTTTTACGAGTTGGCAGTGCTGAAACTCACTCATTTGTTTTTTTTTATATATTCGTTTATTGACATTTTAGTATTGTTCCACATTGCTGCGTCACCGTTCAATTGTTTTATTTTTTTTAAGTTTGGCCAGAACGATGTTTTTCACGTGAGAGAACACGAGGAATTTTGCCCCAGAAAGAATGTATGCTTTTATGCCGAGTGCATCGGAGTCGCAGCACCAGAGCGCAGTTTCTCTCTCTCTCTCTCTCTCTCTCTCTCTCTCTCTCTCTCTCTCTCTCTCTCTCTCTCTCGTAGTTCAAGACCCCAGAACAGCTGATTTCTTTCGTAACCATTTCTCTCTCTCTCCGTAGTTCAAGACCCCAGAACAGCTGATTTCTTTCGTAACCATTTCACCAACGTTTATATAGTTATTTATGTATTTAAAAATTCATTGACTTCGGTATGGAACCTCTATTATCAGCAGTTAAACTGGAGCAAGTTTCTAACATTCGTTTTTTTTCATTATTCATCTCTGACATGAATACACTTGTCAGACCATTACTGCTGAACACATTACGATTCAGAAAGCTTCACAAAAATTTGTACAGTTTTAGAGTTTACTTATTTTCAGTAATTTTAATAGTTAACAAAGCATTTTGATGACTAAACGACAGTTCAGTGGCCGCTTTTGGCTGCGTGCGTGTTGGTTTTCTATAAAGTTAAAACCTACCTTTTAACACAGAAAACGGGAGGAACTATGAGGAACTACTATATTCCGTGCTGAGCAAAAACCTTTGCAGATTATATTTAGAGTCAGGATGGCTTTAGCTGTAGCTTGCAACTCAAGGGTTGAATAGTTAAATTCTTACATGCGAAGGGTTTGAAAATGTTGATATGATATCAAAGTAACAATCTCTCTTTTGCCCGTAAAAATAACATCAAAATCAATTGCCAGACAATTTGATTTTACTTTAGAAAACTCAAGCTCCAGAACACTTGATTTGTGACTTAACACTGAAAGAACTAATGTTACAAGCGCGAGACGGGGGATGATGATAATATTACATTTTTACTTAGCTTTGAGATTAAATGGCTTGTTGCTTGTAAATGCAAGAGAAATGAGAAATAGTAGGTCGCCAGTGAGACCCAGTTAATACAAACTTAGGGTTTATTTATACATAGAACAGTTCAAAATTAAGTACAATTAACTTACAAAGGAGCTCACAATTCAGTAATGAGTAATTACAGGGGAAAGTATAATTAATTAAAAGTAAAATGACAAAGGAAAAATTAGATCCGGCTACATAGGGGTTTTATAAGGGAATAGTATCCCAAATTAAGCACTGATAGCTGTTGTTTTGCAGTGGGATTGAATGGAGCAAATTGTTGAACTAGCAACAGGGGTGCGGAATGCAGATTGGATTGCACACGTGAAATAGTGTCTCCAGAAAGCAAAGAGAACTTCATTGATTATTAAAATTAACATGCTGGCCTATCACATGAAAAATGAACAAAGTCCAAGGCTGGAGGAGGCACTTAATTCCATTTATTTAATTCAGCAAAGGGACATTTAATCACTGACTGCCAGTCTTTAAGGGATTCACTAGGAAGGAAAACTTGAAATGGAAAGATGAGAGAATTACAGAAAATAGACTGGGCAAAAATCCCTCCCCTATCCAAAGCACATACTTGCTTGACACAAGATCTAATCCCGAGACCGACGTAACCCAGGGACTGCCTGTAGATGTTTCCATGGCATTTAATTTATAGAATCATCCCTTTGCATTTTATAACCACCTTTACTCCATTATGTATTTAGTATATTAGATTTCTCAGGGTCATAAAAAGATGCTCTGTTGTAGTGATGTTATTTCCTTTTACGTTTTGACCTGCGCCCAGGCAGTCACCTACTGATAATCAGTGAATGAGTTAAGATACAAGGTACAAGGGTGTTTAAAGATCAGTGGTTACAGTAAGTGGGTGGATTGATGTGCTAAATTCTGATTGGCTGATTGTTTATGCTGCTGCATCTGGCCCCAGGGTTGAAGGGGTTGGCTGATGTATCCCCCACTGGTGTGACTGGTGTGACAGCCTGTTCAGTTTAATGAGATAACATATGGTGTTCTCCTCCTCCTCCTCCTCCTCCTCCTCCTCCTCCTCCTCCTCCTCCTCCTCCTCCTCCTCCTCCTCCTCCTCCTCCTCCTCCTGAGTAATTACTTAAAATACAAGAAGACAGGAAGCCAATAAAAAAAAAATCATTGAAGGGACTCTGCCAAAGCTAGACTAGTAAGCAATAAGAATAAAAGCCTTTCTAGTGTTCCTGACCTGTCAGTTGCTCTCCTCCTCCTGTGCAGCGCAGTCCTCTCTCAAGATGTTGTTCTCCTCAGATTAAACTTCCCCAGATTGTTCAGAATATGAGGTTTGAGAATTAGAATCATATGTGGCTAGTCTTTTGGCTACAGTGGAAAGATTTTTGGAATTAATGACAGTTACCTTAGCTTTGTTACCCTCCCAATTTAATTGTCGTGTTTCAGGGCCCCCCATAGCAAAAGAGGTAGAGCCAATGTCTTAATTACCAGTTAGCTGGTGTGGGAATGTATAGCTATCACAACAGAGAGTACCTGTATTTAAAAAATAAATTTTATTTTGAAAATTTTCAACCTTCTTACTATTTTGTTTCATGACCTTTTGTTGTGGTTATGCTGATAATAACTAAAGATGGCCCGCTCTCAAAGGTGGTAGGAGGAATGCTTTTGGAATTCGTTAGTAGTCATCCTGATATATTGAGTAGTACATCCTTCCACTGAGCATGTAAATTCATAGATGACGATAATTTTCTTCAAAGATGTCCCTGGACCCGTAGAGATGCCTTGTGGAGTTTCCATGTTCACTGGAGGAATGCCACCAGTCATATATCAAGATGACTGCTACCAACCCTGCCTCCTTCAAGATTAGGCCATCTTTAATCATTACCAAAAATTCTTAAAAGAATACAGTACGTATTATAGGAACAACATTATTTGCCATCTCATCTGATCAGGCCATCATACACCCCCTCCAGCCATCCCCTTGAACAGGCTGATAAGATCACAGTACTTTGGGGAAGAGATGCAACAGCTTCAACATGCAGGCTATCAAAATTTAGCACATCAGTCCACTCACTAAATGTAAACCTTTGGTCTGTTAATTCATTTACTTTCGTAACTTTCAGTAGATGACTGTCAGTGTGAGTTGATTATTATTATTTTTTATATGCTTATTATTATTATTATTATTATTATTATTATTATTATTATTATTATTATTATTAACAACATAAAATTTGTGAATGAACCAAATGGCCATGAACTTACCCTGAGTACACAGAATGTGATCAAGCAATCCTGGTTGAGTCTTAGCTGAAATAAGGGTTCTCAGTTATTGAATTTTGGTAAAGGGCAAATACTGTACATTGTTTTGTAGATATAACAGGTGTATATTCTTTTGTAGATATAACAGGTGTTTCAGATACATTTTCGTTTGTAATGCTCGAAGAAAATCTGAACGTATGAATGAGAACTCAGTGAGATTTTCATTTGTGGAGGGACACTTTTTGTGAGAAAAGATTGAGCCATTTATGAAGGCAGCTGTTTTATAGCACCAGCTATGTATTACCAAAGAAAGCGGAGGCTGGAAACGCATCACTTGTTTTGCATTGTGTTATGACAGTTGGCCTTACTGGGCGGGCAGTAACTCATAATGCAAACCTTATTTTCTTGCTGTTAATGCCAAACCCTGTGCTAGAATTGGCCTATCCTCCACGGGAATGATTGTCTGGCTGTTGGTGGCTGTAGTCCAAATATAAGTTATGGCACAGTCTTCGGAAGATATTCAGAACAACAACTTCCAGTTGGGCCCCTCATACCCCACTACTGTGAACTCTGTTGCATCCACTGGTGTTCTTAGAGGTAGCGACAATGTCACATCAAACTTCCCTGGAAGTTCCTCTGTTTTAGCCCAGTTTGTTGCCAGGAACATTGGAAACTTGGGGGAGGAGAGCTCTCCCTCTAGTATTGGAAGCATCACCTATAATGATGAATACCTAGAGGATCCATTTCCAGATTTGACTCTAGAAAATCTTCAGATACCTAAGGAGTATGTGGATCCATCGCTAGGATACGTGTTTGTGAATAATCATCCGGACAATCAGCAGGGCTTATTAGATAACTCGCTGGCCCTCTTACAGCAGTTAGAAGAACTTGGAGTGAGAGTGAATGATGATGAATATTATTCATTAGATTTTGAGGTTAACACTACTTCAAGTGTTGATAGCATTGTCAGCACTACTTCTGAAGCTAGAGATGTATCTCCACCACAAGATAGTGGTGGAAAAAGACTTGATGTTTGTGCTGAAAAACAAGAAGAAAAGGACTCCTCTTCTAGTAGTTCGAGTCCAGCAGAAGACACCAATTTCTTACAGTGTGACTCACCAAGTGATATCTCAGACTCGGCTTTAGAAAAGGAACATAATTTAGAAAAACTGATTAAACTTGTTGAAGAAGGTGAAAGTGAAGATGAGTTCAGTATTGACATTGAAGACTTGGATCATGAAGTAGCCGAGGCAGAAATTTTGCCCACGGGTGGAGTGAAAGTGACATATGACAATTACAAGAAAAGTTACCGTCCCCGCATAAGTTCGCACCAGAATTTTCTTAGGTACTTAGAGTTAGTGCATGATCGCAGTGAAGAAGCAGCGAAGGGGGAAACGAAACCTCAACTTTCTCAGGATGGGAAGTACAGCTTCGAGCTATACAAAAAGATTTTATCTTCTGTTCAGAAAAAGTTTAAGCTTCCGGAAAAGGTTACCAACCTCTCATCTCTACCGAATAAATATTCCAAGAAGTTGATGAAACTTATAGGTGAGAACAAAAACTTAGTATGAGAATCCATGATTTGGTTTGGGGGTCATTTGATAAATTAGACTTGTATGTTGCAGTACTATACAATAAAAGAAGTGCGGGTTGTAGTTTCAAATGACTGCAGACAACACTGTTTTATTTAATTAGTAATGTAACTGGGTGTAATGTAGTATGCTGATAGCTACTGAAGCATTTAAAATGCGTAAAGTATGTGCTTTAGTACGAGTGGATTTATATTTCCACAATTTTATTTTGTTGTACATCAGTCATTATCTAAAAACTTGGACCCAGGAATGACAAGAGAAAACTTGCTGTAGATCATAGCTTTGAGAGCTTTTGAAGTATGTTGATTTTTTTTTCTTTGTTCAATGCAGATTACTTTTTAATTTTTTTCTGTCTACAAGAGATTAATTTTTTCACTCACTCCTGCTTACTATATAAGGAATGATGTTGTATGATTATTGTTCCATTTTTTTATTTTTCTGGTAGGTTTCACTTTTCGTGAATATTTCCTTTTCTTGCATTTTTAGTACATAGGTACATGAAATGACTGAACCAATGTCGTCACTATTCTCCCATTTTCACTTGCTTCATAGGTACAGTATTGTGAATTTGTGGAAGTCGAGTTATCATTTTTCGTAATTTTTATACATACATCATATGTTTACTTTGTTTATATAAGCACAATACAGAGGTGTACAGTGCTCCCCCACTTTTTCACGGGGCTAGGTTCCAGAACCCACCGCGGAAATGCAAAATCCATCTAAAAATGTTTATAACTGCTTATAACTGCCAAATACCCTGTACCCCTTAAATAAAATGCTTATAACTGTCTGTTTTAAAAGTTCGCTGCCCAATTTAGTAGTTCAAATAAAAAATACAGTAAATTATCATACTAAAACAATTTAATATCAGTTCAAACAAAAATACACCCTAAACCATCAGTAGTTCCCTTTTACAACTGTCACTCATGAGTATATAGGCCCCCCTAAAATGCTTATAACAATGATTTACTAATTTTAAAATATTAATATTAATGTAAACACAGCAAAATATGTATAAAATATTTAATACAAATGAAATAAATCTGTTTTACAGAATGTTTGACAACTAATTAAGTTACCCCTGTATACATAAGCATAGCCGTTTTCTCTTATACTATTGAAGTCGTCCCGTTTTCTTTATATATTGGTAAAAACATTTAAAATTATCACAAATTCACTTTTTTTTGTAGAGCAACACTGTTTATTCACTAGTTACTGTATTTTTTTGATATTGTGTTCATGACTAAATACAGATTTTTACGATACAAATAATTCACAGTGTACTTACACTGTAGTAATGTTATTTACAAAATCCAGGAATTCGTGAAAGTTTCCCTGTGGAAAAGTGAATAATGTATTCCACAAAAATCAGCGACAAAATGAAGCGAGAAAAAGTGAGGCGCAAACAAGCGGGGTAGCACTGTATGTCTTTCTACTTCTTGGTATTGCTGGTTTTGAACTTGCCGTAATAATACTTGTCCATATGCGGAATAAACCTGGGTCTTAACTTATGGATAATTCTTCTAGAATTGTTAGTAAAAATAACAAACAAGGAATTGGTGGCAACGAGGTAGGCCGATAGACCTGGGTGGCAACCGTCAATTTCCTTTGCGCATGTAGCGAAGGAAATGACGCCTTGGTTTCTTCTTTACCGCCCTCTCCGAAGCCGGTGTTTTTTGCTTAATTTGTTGTGATTGTGTTGCTTGCGTGGGTGGTACTGCGTTTTCATGTGCTGTTTGCTTTTGTGTGATCATGCATCCTCAAGAATCATCCCAGCCTCCAGCTTCTGCCAGGCTTATCAAGCGTCAGAGGATGTGTCCTGGCGCTGATGGTTATCCTTGCTCTCACTTTTTGGCATCGGCTGAGACTGATCCCCATTCTACGTCTAGCTGATGTAGAACTAATGATTGTAATGTCACTAATCCATGCCCTGAGTGTCGTTCTTGGCCTCCTGAGCAGTGGAGGTTTTTGCCAAGAAGAGGCAGCAAAGTGGTGCACATTCTGCAGCTGTTGCCATCCAATGAGAATTAATCTCCATTAGGCCACTTTTCCCAGAGTAGGTGAATCTCTGATAAACTTGATAGTCCATGAAATTATGCTTGCTTACAGTAGAAGAGTACAAATCAAGTGCTCCCTTTGGGAACTGAAGGGTTAGGGATTAATCTTTTCTTCTGCAAAGCGTAAACATGCAACAGCATCTTGGAAGAGAGGTTCCACCTAGAAGTCAGGAATTTTCAATGTGGGACTTTCCCTTGATGCATATGAGCCCGTCAAGTGAAAATTATGAGCCCGTAGAACAGTCTTCCTTGAAGGATTTTATGGTGAAACTGCATTTTTCTCACGCGTGGCAAGGAATGCCGTGTATTCTCCAGCTAATTCTCATATGTGCCTAGAATTGCAGCACAGTACATTATTTATACTACTGTTTTGCTAAGGAAGGGGTTTAGATATAAAAAAGTTAGTTTTATTCTGAAAAATTAGTTTGTTTATGATATTAAAATTTTCAGACAGGTTTCATATCTTATTGTCTGGATCCATTTCTTACCATAAAGGGTTTTCTCACCCCTTGGTTTGTAGCATGTATGATTACCCTAAGTGCAGAAAAATTTGTCTAAGTGTTTTTGGTTAGTATACACTTTTTATCATGAATTTTTTTCTTAGCGTATGCTAGAATTGAAATACACAAGTTAAAACTGTACTGTATTGTAAATCTTGAAAGAGGGAAGCTTAGATTTGGATGTTTGAAATCAAGAATCTTGATTAAATTTTTTTTTTATTCTGGTCTGTTGCATAAGTGGAAGAAAATCATAGGAAAGAAACAAAAACTAATGTGCTTCCCTCACAGTGAAATATGCTTGTAGTAGGTGTGAAAACTCTAGTACGGATTAAATGGAGCCTGGACATTAGAGGTATTTAAAGGCCTAATAAGATTTTCTTAAGATTAAGGTAAGAGGTTATTGTACAATGATTCAGTAGCAGGGAAAGATAAATTCAGGAAGATGTTGAATTTCCATAATTTTTGGTAGATGGTATTATATTAAGAAAAATGTACTAAATATATGTACAAGTTAAAGATTGTTAATAGGAAAAATATAGGATAAGAAACATCTACTCAACATGTATAAAGTCAAGATTGAACTGTTGAGGTAATTTTTTGTTTAGAATATGCAGGAATAACAGATGTGCAAAATTCAAATGACTGTTAGTGTACAGTACTCTCATACTATTTACTAGAGTAGAAAGAAGCTCTTTAAACCTCTTTGACTGTGCAACATGACTGAGTATATCTTTTTTTTTACAATTAGTTAAAGTTACTTGATACTTTTGTTACTTTTGTATCATCGTTGTCATGAAGATTTTTACGTCTCCTTTTTTCCATTTTGTGTTACATGTGAATTAAGTCCTCTCTGCTCTCCTCTTTCTATCTTTTAGATGTTAAATGTGCTCTGTGGAGCACATCTTACCCTTTGCTTATGGTTTTTTATTGAAGGTTAATTTTTATAAACTTTTGTTTGCACTATTAGCTGAAGCCATTTTATTTTCTTCCAGCTGAAGAGATGACTTACGATGCAATGACTCCGGACAGCGGAGTCCATGAGAACTTCACTAATCTCAGTGCAGATGAACAGGAGAAACAGCGCGAGGAGTGGAAAGCTGAATTAGCTAAGGTGGAGTGTTAGAAGTTCATAGTACAATGTACAGAAGCAATTTCATTGAGTAATATACAGCTGTAGTATGTTGAAACAAAAGGTTCTAATTCTCTTAGAAAAAAATGTAATTATCATGTGAGAAGTCTGTAATTCCTCTTTGCTGTATTTCCTCTTTTGGATTCATTTTTACACCAGGTGACTTGTATTTTACCAGTAACTTGATTTTTAGAAAAATACTCAAGGTAACAAGTGTAAGTGCTCTGGTATAAGCTTAATAAAATTTGTTGAGACATGATATAGACCTCCTAATTCAGTTTCTGCCTTGAGGATGAAAGCTTGTAGTTGTGTAGTGATGCCTCCCCCTCTGCCAGGTACCTAATCCTAGCACTGTAGTTGGTCTCAGGGTTAGGTGTGATCTTGGGTTAGAACTACCGTAATGCAGTGCCCTCTGCCTCACAGAGGGCTGCAGTTTTTGCCAGTTTTTTCGTTATTTCTTGGTGGGCTGTTTATCTCACCTTCCAGGTTCTGACCTGGCCTTGGGAGATCTGAAAGAGAAGAAAAGGCACTCAAGTAAGGGTAAAGAGTAGCTTAGTAGTTAGGATGCCTTAGCAACACAGTCTCGAACCATGGTGCTTTATATTGAAAAGTCTTGTATTTACACTCACAAATTGGCTTCAGAAAACATGTTTGTTCTGGGACCAACCATTGTAAAATCAGTGATGGCTTTTCAGAGTCTATGGATTCTAACGGATTCTAATCAAAGACTGAGTTGGTTGAAGCTCATAATGAAAGACAGTCGAGCAATCAAGAGAAGTGAAAGATATGGAGGTTATAATAGCCAAGATGATCAATATTGTACCCAAGATGGAAGAAAATAGAATTGCTCAGATGTATAGTTGTCTGAAGGGAAACTGACCTGAAAACATGCATAAAGGCTGAACAGGTTACAGTAAACAAAAAATTTTCACTTAAAAGTATTGGTAAATGACAGAATGTCTCCTCATGATTCTTATTATTAAGGATATTCATCTGTTTACAGTACTTATTTTTTTTTGTTCTACCAGTCATTATATACAGTAGGGTACTTCATTGTACTATATATTTTTAGGATGAGTCATACATTAATCCGAGTAGTATTTCTTTCTAAAACTGGTGAGTTATTGGTCAGTGTTATTACTTTCAGTATTGATGCAGTCTCTTTTGTAGGTTTCTTTTGGTTTTCAGGATTTAGTAGCTAACTCTTTTGATATTCATAAGAGGTTCATTTGGTAGTCTTCATTATGAACTGATCCAGCAGGCATCTTGTAACTGCCTATGTTTATTACATTATTTTGAAACTGGTATACTAAAGAAATTTAGTACTATACATTAAAATGCTGCTGGTGTGGTGTTGGCTTGTTCATATGAATTGTCGCTATAAGAATAGCATTTTGCATTAATACATTTAGACATGAATCAACTCAAGTTTTTGCTGTCAAATTCTGCAGTTCTTAATGTCAATACACGTTTACATAGATTTTACAAAAGTTCTTTGCTTGTAATATGCAGTATTATGTATATGAGCTTTAAAACATCAGGATCTTAAGGGTTATTAAAGACTAGCTTATTATTTACTTGAAGTCAGCTTTCAACTGATTGTATGCATGCCATACCTCAAACTGTTGGACTTTCAAAAAGAAGAGAAAAGAAAAGCTGACTTTGATTATTGTCTTTAGCGTTCATTGCATTTATAATAAACAGGTTTTCAGTCATACATTTTTTTTGTAGTTACAAGGATTTTATTGATTTTTTTTAATGTTCCAGACTGAGGAAGAGATTCAGACACTTCGTCAGGTCTTAGGTTCAAAAGTCAAACATGCCCAGGATTTGAAGCGTAGATTGGGAATAACTGTATGGCGAGAATTCACGGAAGACTTCAACCAATCCATGAAGACTGTTCGTGAATCTCAAACGTAAGTTACTTTACCGAGTTTGTAGAATTGTGATGATGATAACTGGTAATTATGTGCTGAATTACATGTGGCTGTAATTGACCAAGGAATGACTGTGCTCAGTCATTCCTTTTAAATGTTTGATATTATGTAATTTTCATAAGTGGGAGTAGAAGATAATTACTCTGGTGCAAGTACAACTGTCTTTTGTACTGTCCACTATTTTTATGTTGCATTTTTATTATTTTTGCTTAAGCCAAATGTTTTCTTACTAATAAGTATTTATCCTTCTGCGAGTACCATGTTATATTAGCCTGAATATCACAGGAAGATCATTCTTAATGACACTACATTTTTCTTTCATTTTAGCACTCAATATGTCCAAAGCTTACAAGTGTGAGTATATGTAAAAATAAATCAAGTTGGTTAATATTTACAAGAATTTTTTGGAAAGTAATGTGGTTCAGGAATTGAGCCTTGGGATCCCTTAATTAAAAAAAGAGCGTAGTATATAGTGGCATTATTTGTAGTTTACATAGGCTGGTCGTCAATTTTTGCTTATAGTTTTGTTTCGGAATCTATTTTGCATTTCTCTCTATACATTATTTTAAGTCTGCTGTCAGAGCATTCCTAGCACAGTATATGTGTTGCAAGATCTTGCATTTCTGCATTGCAATGCAATCATTTGGAATGAGCAGTAGAATAGCTGATGAAAGATTTATGTCGGTCTTGGTGATGGAAAGCCTCTCTTTTTATATCAAAGGACCCCTACTGATTTTGCATGAAACTTTGCTCTCGTTCATTGCATAATGCCCTTTCATGTTGAATTGTGATCCCATATTGCATCTTTCAGGTGTGGAATGTGTTAAAATATGTATTTTGCAATAATGGATACATGGATGATTGATGTGAAAATGATATACTGTTTAGTGCATTTTTGTGCAATACTGTAGTTAAGCAATCTTTTCCAGTGCATTTTTGTGCAACACTGTAGTTAAGCAATCTCTTCCAGTATTTATGTTAAGAATTTTAGGTATTGTTCATGCATTGTTAGTCATTGCATGGGAAGCTTAATTGCCAGTGGAATACTTTGAACTTAGTATGTAAAATCTGTCAGCTTCTTAAGTGTGGAAGGGTGAATGTGTGACCAGAGTCACAGTGTAGGTTACAGAGCTTAAGTAAATTGCTATATTTCATCACAAATACAAACAGCCTAGTGTTTGATGTGTAACTCTTCTAGTAGGTTGTGTTAAAACAATCTGTAGTTGAGAGATAAGAAGAGGATGATGCAAATTGTGGGTAACTTGTATAGATGAGCTACCTTGGCATGGTGTGTCACCTGGTTATTCAAAATTAACAGAATTCAGAATTTGAATCACGAGCCAAACTTGATACAGAAGGTTAAAGTACACTGTAGACCTGTTGTGTGGAATCCTTTTGATACTCTATTTTTTTGACTGATTACCTTGTTAGCCTCAGTGAGATGGAATTGTTGTTTTGTTACACTTTTCATTATTCCAGTTTTTATCTTAAAAACAGCTTGTGCAGTGTGTACTAATGTTTTGTGGTGCTGTACCCTTTTGGAGAATATTTTGTGCGTGTCATCTTAAGGTGTTTGTTAAGTAGGGTTGTGGCATGGAATTGTCAGATCACTATTAGTTCCAATGGAACTCTTTCATATCCATTCATTAGGCAGTACTCTTTGTTAGAGAAGCTTGTTCTTCATGCCTGATGATATGAAAGTTCTCTTCAGTTCAGTTTCATACAGTATGTATTTGTTTCTCTGGATAGGAGAGAATGGGTATTATTTTTTATGGATGAGGATGTTAGTAAGAATTCTATTAATAATATGAGTTGCCTGTATTGATATGAATACTGGAAAGAAAATATTTTTATGAGTTGGGCATTTACATAACTTTTCAAATTACCTGGATATGATGACCATAATCTTTCTGTAGCCAGCTTTTTTGTTTAAAAACTTTTGTGCAATTTTAGCTGTAATTGCAGCCTTTGCAATTGATAAGCCAAATTGTTTAACTAAGATGAAGCTACACTCCTGTTTTAAAAAGTCATTTTAGTTGAATTGCAAAAGATAAAATTGTTGATGGAACCAAGACCTTGTACAGTCAATCTGGTGGCAATTTCTTTTTCGTGTGGTGGGCTAAGTAAATTTTCTGATATTTCCTCATTAGGCCATTTGATGCAGTAGTCTTTTTTGTGCAGTACAGTATTTGGGATTGTGAACAAGTTATCAGCTTGAAGAATATACCTTTTTTTTCGAAACTTTTTGTAACCTAGTGTGTGTGGATTTTCTGGTCATTTTAGCAAAGGAATTTGAGTGGGGAATATTAATATGAATATATGATTTAAAATTTATAATGTTATTCATATGAGAAAAGAATACACAGTACAGTGGTTTTACTACATTTCGTATGTGCTATTGTTTTTGGGCTTTTACCCTCTTACTAGTTAAATATTTTTCCTCTCTGGCAGTTGATGGTGATGTTCCAGATTGATTAACATTGCTCTTGTTTTAGGTGTTTAGACATGGACATGATGTTATTGTTTTGTTTTTTCGTTTTATTCTTTTTAAAACGTTGCTTCTGAATGTCAGGTGTACATAGAGAGAGAGAGAGAGAGAGAGAGAGAGAGAGAGAGAGAGAGAGAGAGAGAGAGAGAGAGAGAGAGAGACTACTTGTGAATACAGTACAGCTATCTCTCTTTGGTTAATTGGTTCTAAGTACCAGTGCAGACGTGTATAGTTACAGATGTTAGTGAACCCCACATACCTTGTTTTTAATGCAGAATATGTGTTTTGATCTACACTACACACACACGCCCTAACATGATCGAAGGTATCATAATAGAGAACTGTACTACATTAAAACAGTTTTTACCCCTCAGTTCTAGCATAAGACTCATCGAGGTTGGTGGAGAATTTTGTCTTGTCTAAGGAGATTCTCATATGGACTTGTGCTCTAGCATCCTTAGAGGACCTTCCCTCATTTAGGACTAGGGATTTGAATGTTAGTGCCCTTTCTTCTATCCTTGTCTTTTTGTTGGCTTTTACTCGCTGTCACCCAACAGATTAACTTTTGCAATCATTGTTTGGATAAATTTTTAGACATATACTTTCCAAAGTCCAAGTATGGATGATTCAAAGTCCATTGCTTGCTAATGTATTTGTGGTTAAACAAGAAAGGTTACTTTTAGGTTTCATGCCGTTTTGGTCGGCCACATTTATTATGTAAATTTGGCTCTGTAAAGCATTTAGAGTTATTTGTATTATTCATTTGATTTAGACTAACTATACACATACCTTGAGTACCAGTCGTGTAAAAAGGTTTTAAAAATAGAACAAAATTAATGGTATTCCTTATCTGTGGTTGTGTTTTATGCAAATAGCACAATAAGCTTTTCTTAAGCTTGAGGCCTTAATAGTTTGACATCTTTACATGAATTTATAATTTTATTAGGTAGTGTATATAGAAAGAGGAAAATACCTGACAAAGGTAAGGCTGGATCAATGTCAGAAGAAGAAGAAGAAAACACTGGCAAACATTTTTGTGAGGTCATGAACGGCAGAACATTTTTGTGAGGTCATGAATAAGAGATATGAGGAGGATAATACACTAGAAGCTGAAGACTTAAATGTGGTTATGACTGGATTTGCAGTTTTGGAAGGGGAAAAATTAATGAGAAACTTGAGAGATGGAAAACAACAGGTTATGGTGAAACCACTGCAGAGATAATTTTAGCCGAAACTGAAGTTGAACCTCCAATACTAACTAGACTGTTACACAGAATATGGAATGAGGAAACAAAGCCTGATGATTGGGTATTGGAAAACATAGTTAAGGTACTAAAGAAATCCAGAGAAATGGGCCTGATTGAATGTGGTAACTATAGAGGCATTACATGTTGATTGTAATGAGGTGAACCAGCGGGTGTAGAAATGCTGAAGTTGAACAGATGAGATGTGTTAAGATAGTTGTTTGGGAATTAAAAATCCTCTTCTTATGGCTTCTATTGATTTTGAGACAGCTTTTCATATAATCTACAGACTAATATTATGAAAGATCTTGCATTGCTATGGTATTCCTGTTAAATGGTTAAAGCTAATTGAAATGATCCATTTATCCATGAATAAAATTGTTATGATGTTAATGTTGATGGGGCCTTGTCAAGTTAATTTGCAGTAAAAAGTGGGGTGCTTAAAGGGAATGGTATTTCACCTTTGCCATTTGCCCGTGTCTTAGATTTCTTAATTTAAAAAGTGGTTGAAGATGGAAGAGAAGGTTTAGATTGATTTACATCAGAAAATTTTGACTGCAGTAAAACACCATAAGATTTATAAAGTTCATAATAGAATGAATCAGATGTCTGGAGAGATGTGGCTCTAATTGAAAAAATAAAACAAATAGTGAAGATGAACATGCCCAAAAGGCACAAAATAATGGATGGAAAAAAGATGGAGAAAGGGTTAATGAGGTTTAAACTTGAAAATTTTTGTGAACAATGCTATCCAGTACTGATTGTCTGGAGTTGGAATTTAATGGAATCCTAAAATTGGACAGTCAAAAATTGGCAGGTTGAATAAGATTTGGAAATTGCAATTGCATATGAAAGCAAGAGGATACATAAGGCTTGTAAGGTATGTGAATACTGATATGACAGTGAAACTGTATCTAAAAAACTTTGTCAGTTTTAGAATAAAGACTTGTGAAGAATAACAGAAATCAGATGTCAGGACAGAGTTAGAAATGACAGTATACCATAAGGCAAATTGTAGAATTTTAGATGAGATGATGATGAAGGAAAGATGAAGATGACCAGGACATGTCTTTTACAAAACCCCTGGGAGAATAGTAATTGCTAGTGTCAGCTGGGCTTCTGTGGGCACCAGAGTTGGAAGACCCAGACCTACTTGGATGGAAACTTTGAGAAGGGAATCTGCTAATGAGTGGAAATTTGTCTATGCTAAAGCAAAGGAAAGACCTGAGTGCGGAATTTCACAGAGGCCCTTGTTATGATGATGGTTTGTGTATGTGTTTGCCATTGCTGGGCTACTTTGCCCTAGCAGTTGGTCCTTTCATAAGTATCACTGATAAACTGTTTTAGATGCCTCTTCAGGTTTGTAAAGAACATTATTTTTTTTTTTTTGTTCAGTTTGAGTTGTATACACTGTATAGATGTATTGATCATGTACATACATTGCTTTAAGTTGCAGTTTTATATGTATGCTGGTTATTTTTTTACCGAAGAGCAGACCTAGCTTGGGTTGAAAGGATTTCATCTTGATATTTTCTGTATATTTATAGTGAGCTGATTTTGTAAGCATTTTGTACATTGTTAAAGGCTTTGCATGGAAAATATAAATCTCTGGTATGATTTTGAATATATTCTCTTAGTAAAAAATAATTGTTAAAGTTTTTTTATAGGCAAATGTATTTGCATTTGATATTAAAGTTTAAACCCTTTCATTTATCATTGCAGTTAAGAATATTTGATGAAATTGAATGTACCCAGGCCATATTTACTAATGAAATGTTTCCCATGAGTAATTTTGATTTTTCCTGTGTCTAATACAACTGATCCCTTAAATCCATGATTTAACTGTCATTGCCATTTTTGTTACCTGAATAATGTCTTTTAACGTCTTGACCCTTCTATCTGTGAAGTTGGCAGCAATCTTGGCCTCTTCCCTTAGTATCTTACTTGCAATTTCCTCTTTCTTCAGGGGATGAAGGAGAGACACGGCTATCCCTGATTTGCCCTTAGTTTTTCTCTTAATTGTCATTGGTATCTGCTGTCTCCAGTGATTATTGGTTGCTCCTTGTTTCACTCAGATTTTCAGTATAACTACATCCGTTTCTGTCCATATATCCATATCCCTAGTAGCTTTCTTTTGCTTCTATTCATTTGGTAATGTTTAACTCCCTCTTTTAATTGAAGTTATGTACTTTTATCATCCCATTTGTGTTCATCTCAACTCCTGTCTCATGTACAGGATTCAGATTGATTTTGCTGAATATGGTCTGAATAATATTTAATTATTTGCATTTTTGGCAGTGTTAAGTTTGCACAGAATTTTTTAAAACCAGGACTTTTGAAAATCTCTCTTATTTTGCATTTTGATAACACTTGATATAGTTTACCAGTTTTTTTTAAACCTTTCCCTCATGTTTAAAGTTTTGACATTCCAGGCTTGGTTTGCTCTCTGCTTCATATTTTTGTGTATTTATTTGTCTTAGTATTTTGTTGGCTTTTAGATGTTTTGTTATCAATTTGTTTAAATTGCACATCCTAAGTGTACTTTGCTATTGTATTGCACTTATTTTTTTCACTTACTTTTTGGTTGGATTTTTTTTTTTTTATGCTGTTGGGGATATTGCGGTGCCACAGAGTACAAAAGGCAAACGAGGTCATCACAGAATTCCACGAAGCTGTTTCTTCGGCACCATTGTAAGTAGTTTTTTTATCTTTGGTTTGCTTGGTTTGGTGGTAGCTGCTTTTTACTATTCTACTCAGTAGATGAAAATTGATTGAGCACTGTTGTAGAGAGGCCTTGAAGTTTTAATTTTTGTTGGTTGGTATAATCATTAACATTAAAGATATTCTTTGGTTTTGTTCCTTATTTATTAACTGGCCTTAGATAAAGGGAGAGTACATATATAACTTCTGTTAGGGTCACATGTTAACATTTTCTAGTTTGATGAATTTGGTTCACGAAAAAAGTGTATATCATATGGGTGTCAAATGAGTAGTTATAGTTGAGCTTTTAAAGAATGGTTTGATGTTTTACTGTAGTCGTAAAACATTTTTTTTCTAATTCTGGTTGTAAGAAATGATTCATTATCTTTTTAATGCAGCCTGCCATGGACATATCCATGAAATTAACAAACTTTATCTGTGATTAGCACTCAGGAATTTGAAGGGTAACTGATTGATAGTTATTTCAAAAATAAAATGGAGCTTGAGTTTCCTGTTATGGGCAGTACAGTATTCATGCCACGTGCTTTACTTGTCAGTGTCATTAGAGTTCCAGCTACGCTATTGGTTTAAACACTAGTTATTACTTTTTATGTATCAGGGAGGTGTGTTAAGCGAGTACGCCTTTTACTTGCCGAGGCTGAAGCTTCAGTCAGGCTAGATATTCATGTTCTCTAAAACTTGGAGAAAATCATCTTGGCAAGAAACTACCCTCCCTATCAGACATTTTGATGCCTTTAGCCTATCTCAGGAACCCATGAAGTACAAAGTCGGAGATTCCATGCTGTGCTGTCCCAAGATTCATGCCAAGAAAAAGAAATTTGTTGACCGATGCGTTTGGTACTGCATCCAAAGGTGAGCTGGCGGTGTGGGAAGCTGTAGGGTCATGCTGTTAGAAAACTTCTTAACATTCGTCAGCTATAGAAGATTTTGACAGAAAGCTTTCTTTTTTGATCCCTAATATTTTCTTTTTTGATCCCTCTTGTTTGATCCCTCTTGTTTGGGGAAGAGGGAACTTTAGGTGAGCTAGTGTGTCCTTAGAAATTGAGAAAATTTGTGGGCAATAGTGAAAATTGCAAAACCTTAGCGATTCTCAACCCTGCAAATATGCGTAGTGATGCCTGTTATAAATAATTGTTAATCTCATATTTTTGATGAGGAGAAAAGGTTCTCATATTTCATAAATAGAAGTATAAGGATTGACATTCATCTAGGGTGATCGGGATCCTTGAAATCCCAGGATTTTGAGAGAGAAATAATTATACCTGCAGTTGAATCACTGAAAGGGACCTCTCAGAGTTTCACAGGAGCCACATGAGAAAATAAATTACAGTAAGTCTTTAGGGCAGTCATCTTTTAAGGATGATGCAGTCAGTTTGGCATTTATGCTTGCATTTGCCACTGCCAACTTGGTCAGTAGGTTACACACACACTACCAGCCTAGGTTACTTGATACCTGGAAACCATCAGCAGCAGTTATTTTCGTCACTCCAGACTTAGTCTACCAGGTACTGAATGGGATGCAAGATGCTATGGTTTTATTTGGCATTTTGGCCCTCTTCCCATAGGGTAGCCCTGAGGAAGCAGAGGAAGACAAGATTGTGCGTAATTATAGACAGGATTATAGAGTTTTTTGATAAGGGCATCTCACATGAGGGTTGTTAAGAAGGTCCATGTGTTTTGTGAGCCTGTTCTCGTCTAATGAAGAATTCTCTCTTTGTAAATTAACGTTCATGAGGTCATGGTTCCAAATACAGGCATCAGTTCAGTTGAAAAGGTGTCTCTTGTGATCAAGCTGTTATCGCAGGTTGTTAGAGATGTCATTACACTTGTGGATTTTAAACACAGGAAGATCACTAAATGTTATATGGACAGCCTGTATAGCTCTGTAGTTGTAGCGAACCTTCCTTCCATATTTCTCATTTTATTAATTTAGCACTTGGTAGCTACCTTAAACCTTATCTGTGCACAGTATACCTACATTTTTGTTCTTGTAAACTCTGGAAAGTCACACTTACTCTGAAACACATTCATTGTTTTACTACCTCTGGGTAGCAAATTCCTGGTGGTTAGTATACTTGAGGATATTACAGATTGTCATGTTTTTGGTAGGCTTATCATTACAGCATTGTCTTTATATATCTTTAGGTTGTCAAAATACATAAGAGCCTTGCATCTTTCCTCAGCTAAGTAATGACTTGTGGAGAATGAGAGGTTTGTCTTGGGTCACATGCAAACCAAATTTTACTGGTATTGCTCCACTTTCATTTCCTTAGATTGGAAACACAGGTTTCTGCAACTTGCCTACATTTACCTTGATGCTTAATAACGTGAGCAGAGGCTCACTCTTGTGGCATGGATGTTAAAGAAGTGATAATGCTTGTTTTCTTTCATTTTTAATGACTTACTACAATCAGTGCTTGTTCAGCCAGTGGTTGTAGACAACTTATTGCTGATGGTTGCAGTCCTAAATGCATGTACTATAAGTAGTTTTTCTTTACGTTATCGAATTGAAAGAAATATAGCTAGCTATTTATTTGATTGATATGCTCAGTTTAGTCTTACTGGAGCCAAAGAATGTTTTAATTTGCATATGCTGTGGAAAACAGGAATGTCTTTAATTTTCTGGAACCAGTTGATTTGCATCAAGAGGAAATAATGAAAGGAAAATATAGATAGCATTCTTTTGCTAAATGAGAAATACCGTACTGTTTGTTGACTGTTTTATTTGCTTATTTAAAGAAAGTTTTGTTTGCAAATGGCATGGCTTCATAGTGCAGTTTATTTATGGCTTAATAGTGAAGTTAAATTTACCAGTATTTTGTCCAGAATTTTAGATTGTTTTCAGTTTTATATCTTTTGCACTCAGTAAAATATGTATTGCAGCTTCCCTTGGTTGTGTCAGTAATTATAACTACAGTATTATATACTCTAACTTTTTTTATGAAAGTAGCAGCTTTTAATATTTTTGAAATGTGAGAATGACCTTCGTAAGCATTATTATCATCAACAGCCGAGTTTAAAATATATTAGGTTATCCCTGTATGGGGTAAGTTGTTTGATGAGTTCTTCCCATTCTGTTATAACTTATACTCTTTCCTTACGGCTTTGGTCCAAGATGACATCAGTATCCCATAGGAGTTTGTGTGCCCTCGTTCTTCCATACCAGATCTAGCCATATGTGTAAACTGTTCCTTGTTAATCTCACTCTAATTAGCTATTTAACACTTTTATCATTCCTTGTTCCATTTTAGCTCCACATAAGAACAAGTCCTTTGGGCAAGTCTTGTGAGGGGGTAGCGTTTGTTAAAAAGTTTGTTACTATAATAATAATAATAATAATAATAATAATAATAATAATAATAATAATAATAATAATAATAATAATAATAATAATAATAATAATAATAATAATAATAATAATAATAATAATAATAATAATAATAATTGGTACGAACACCAATCTTGGGGAGCGATAGGAAACAATCAGGCAAAGATCCTCTTTCACAATGGTATCAGAACAGATAGGATGATACGTGTCAGTAGACCAGACAAGGCTTTGATTGACAGAATCAAGAAGACAGCATCACTCATTGATGTGGTGATACCATGGGACACCAGCATAGGTGAGAAAGAAAGAGAAAAAATTGATAAGCGTCAAGGCCTGAAAATCGAAATAAGAAGGATATGGGATATGCCAGTGGAAATTGCACCCGTAATCATAGGAACACTAGGCATGATCCCAAGATCCCTGAAAAGGAATCTGGAAAAACTAGATGCCGAAGTAGCTTCAGGGCTCATGCAGAAGAGTGTGCTACTAGAAACAGTGCACATAGTGAGAAAAGTGATGGACTCCTAAGGAGGCAGGATGCAACCAAGATGTCCACACTATTAGAACCACCGAATTGAATAGGATGACTGATAGACAAAAAAAAAAAAAAAATCATTATTTCATGTTTTCAGGACATATTCTCTGTCTATCCATCTATGTTCAAGTCTCTGAACACCACAATTCTCTGCTACTTCTTTTTTACTTTTTAATTCCATTGCAGAATTGCTTGCAACAGATTGTGTCTGTGATTGTATAACTGAGGAACTCGTACTATTCTTAAAGATATATGCTATTGTCTGTCTTGTTCAGCATTAGTATTTGAAAGAGATGCTTTCAAATGTGATTGGGAAAGTTGACCGTAGAGCTAAATAAAAAGTATTTTCATTAATTTCTTACCTGCAGCATGTAATCATATCAGCATGCAATGTTATGTGCTCTCCCATCATGTTATGCACTTCTAGTACAGAGGCCATCTGTACAAGACCCTGTGCAACACTGAAATCATGCGAATTCCATACACAAGGAAATACTGTGCTATACACATGCTGATCATATAAACAACCTGTTTATGCCCATGTGAACCCAGTATACCTCTTATAATAATTATTATTGGTTATACAATCCAAAGAATAATTAATTAAATCATAGGTACAGTGTTTCTTATACAGTACTGTATTAACAAGAAAAAATTTATAACTAAATGTAAATGAACAATTTGATTATACATGTACCCTGTACTACAGTGCATAGTGCTAAATGCACATTAGCCTGGACATAAAGCGATATCTTGCATTTACATTGTAGTTTTTCATTGTTTTATGCAATGAAGATTAAGACAAAATAACAAGAAACAAAAAATGAAAAATGATAGGGTAGTGACGATAGTGTGTGTGTGTGTGTGTGTATGGTACGGGTATGTTGGACTGACATGTGGTAGCCGAATACTTACAGTAGTGACATGGAAATACCGTAGTAGCACATGACACACTGTTTTAATAATGTTTTTGCTTCTGAACCATTTATGATTATGTACGTACCTCACTGTTTGGTGTATAGTGCTAAATGCACATTAGCTTGGACTGGGAGTGATGATCTGGCATTATTGTTGTTATCGTTTTTCATAGTGTTATTCAGTAATTTTATGACAGTGCATCAAGAAATATAAAATGAGAAATGATAAGAGAGAGAGAGAGAGAGAGAGAGAGAGAGAGAGAGAGAGAGAGAGAGAGAGAGAGAGAGAGAGAGAGAGAGAGAGAGTGTGTGTGTGTGTGTTTGTTTGTTTAGGGAGTTTCATAGCTTTGGATCAGCAATCTCTCTCTCTCTCTCTCTCTCTCTCTCTCTCTCTCTCTCTATGTGATATATTGATACTTACTTTCATGCAAGTAACTTACCAAGTAATTACATAGCTATAGTTTCTAACTCATGTGGCAGCCTTTATTAAAAAAATTATGGTAGCATGTCGATAGTTTAGTGTAGGTGACAAGCCCCGCCCACTAACGGGAGTACTGGAAATGACTTAACAGAAAACCTCATTCTGTTTCTGCTGTGCTCTTGAGTAACATTGGGAGTTTGCTACAGCTTTTGTTTACTGATTTTCGATTGTATGGCTGGATTTTGGTGAAGCACTATTGCTTATTTGAGTAGCCTTCAAGCTTTAATAGCTTTCAGGATCATTTTTTCTAGTTCGTTGGTTATTATTATGTCTGATTCAAGTTCACCTAGTTTTGCTATTGTAGTGAAAGTTGCAATCAGATTAATAAAATCTTCATATGATTTTCATTCAATTTGCAGTTAGTGTAGTGGATAGAAATATAGCAGGGAGAAAACTTGGGCTAAACGTACGATTAGCAAGAGTAGAAAGTACTTAAATCTCAACTAGACAAGTTAGATAGGGATAGAAAAAGGAAAGCGGCCTCTAGAGCCGAAAAACGAGCTTCCCTTAGCCTTGTATTCTAACCTAGCCTAGGTTAGAAGATAGCTCTGCTATTTCTTCTTTCCCTCTTCCTTTTTTTTTTCCCTCTCCTGCTACTAGCCCTCCTACTTTTGATCCACCTACTCTCGCGCCTGGCTCCCTCTCTCCTGAACCCGATGCAATTGCCAGTCTAGAGTCTAGGTTTAACAAGAAAATTATCCTACTAGTGAATACAGTGGCAGAATTAGGTGCATCACTGAAGGCGTTTATGGGAAAACACATTCAGATGGCGCCACTTCCCGCAAAGTGACAAGTGATAGTGTTGTGCAAGTGAAGGAGGTGGCTACTCGTTCCGTCGGTTCTCCTAGACCGAGGTCACTGTCCTGCTCCCCTATCCCTGGGAGAAGACATACCGAAAGTCCAAGGGAGGCGGAGGGGGTTTGCCCACAGGTAGTCAGTTTCCAGTACAGTACTCCCATTAGTGGGCGGGGTTTGTCACCTACGCTAAACTATCGAAGTGCTACTGCGACTTTTTGAATAAAGGCTGCTGCACAAGTCAGAAACTATAGCTATGTAATTGCTTGGTATATATGAAACTTAATTTTATTAGTTTTGAGCATGTTTTCACTTCTGAACCCTGTTGATTGTGTGTACCCAACCATGCAGTGCACATTGTTAAGTGCGCATTAGTCTGGAAGGGGAGGTTGATCTAGCATTAACTTTTTTATAATTTTTCATTGTTTTATACAGCAAAAATTATGACAGAACACCAAGAAATAAAACATAAGAAATGATAGGGGGGAGAGAGGGAGGGTGTGTGTGTGTTTGTGTTTGTGTGCGCATATGTGTTTGTGTGTGTGTACAGTACAGGTATGCTTGCGCAGTTTCGGAATGATTTTTCTCTCTTCCTCTCTCATGCAATATCCTAATTCAGTAGTGAAATGGAAATGCTGTAGCATCATCTGATCATGTTTTCACCTCTTGGTATGCCGCATGCGACTTGGAATTTTAGAATATTTTGTGCCCAGTTTAAAGTTTTAAATTTTCTCCTTTGTATAACCATGCGAGAGTGAAAGTGTAAAGTGAACCTGTGTATACTGAGCTCCAACACTATACTGTAACCTACTTTTGCACATACACAGTAATCAGATGGCTGTATTGTATGTTGTTGTCTGTGTACTTGGGCCATAGGGTTACTTCAGTTTAATTTTTCAAAGAGCTGTTAACGTCTGAGTCAGAAAAGTATTATAACCATTTGTTCTTTATGGTGTACCGTACATACACAGTCTGGGCTTTGTATGTAAGTAGTTAGGTTTCTGAATTTTATCCTAATTACCCAGTGGTGTTCTCTGTTTTAAAATCATGCATTTTTGAAGTTTATTTAATGAAATTGAGGATCTCTGGCATTAGGCAAGATTGTATTATGTTTACTGACTCTTCAAGACTGAAGAAGGTCTCAGGGAGGCATCTCTTACCTTTTTTGCATAAAGACTGATTTGGAAAGTTTCTGAAAAGAAATTTAATTGCATGGTACTTAGTGTACTTATCTTTTATGTGTGGATGAAATTCTCTCAGCTATTAAATGGGTCTTATTGAGGAACAGTGACCATCAGCTCTCCTTTTTTCAGGATGTTGCGATTTTATTCTAAGTGTCATTTAACATGATATAAAGCTATAATACCTGCCATATAAGGATTTAGCTTATCACTGATGAAGTTAGTGGTGATGAGAATGCAAGATTTTGAATGATAGGTTAAAGATGGCATGTACTGTATCCTTATTTTACTAGGATTGATCAACTTCTTTTGTTTAAGTTTCTTACAAAATTGTAAACTGGATATGCAGGTCGGTAAAAATGTTTAAAAAGGGCTGTTATCCCTTTTTAATTTGAAGGAATACAACAAAGAAAATTTGAGAAGCTTGCTGAAGAATCTGACAGTAGTGTCACTCTACTGTTGATGTATTTGTTACGTGCAAAGCTGCCTTGTGTTGGCTACCATTTTTACACAGGCTCAGAAATCTACCTCGGTATCGTTTGTCCCATTGGATATTGTGTGTTGTTATTTTTATGGAATTGTAGTTACTAATTATTTGAAATGGCTTATTATGGTGTTTTAGTAGTTAAAAGAAGCAGAATTTATCTATTACATAACACTTCTGCCTTGACTGAATGATAAACTAGCATAATTTTTATCAAGTTTTCTTGCATATCTATCCTTGCATGCATCAGACATCTTGTGGATCTTGTGGAACGTGGCTTAGATTTGTGGAATTCTTCTTAGACTTCTATTTTATTGTGACCAGATTTATTATTTCTTGGGTTCAGGTTGTTATTTGACAGTCTTATTTTCTTGTTTACAAAGATGCCACTCTTAGTGTTTGGAAATAGTCTGAAGTAATTTTGTAAATTTTAAGGACAAAGTCAATTGCATGATCTTTGAATATATTGCACTGAAAAAGGATTGTAAATGAAATCAGTTTTTGAAGTTGAAATTCATGTGCTTACCAAGTGAAGTAAGTAAATAACTGTATTTGGAGTAAATACTATGTTGTAGGGCTATGCTAGATTTGTCATATTAGAGGTGTTCATTATTGATAGGCATGTTAATGTTAAAAAATTTTCCTTAAAGTAACAATAAATTATTTTTGATGAAGTCAGTGACATTGTTGTTTTCAAATTTTTGATTAGAAGTTCAGGGGAATCGAACAGGTATTTTGGACTTGATTTTGCTTTTTTAAAAGGAAATTAACGCTTTTAAGTAGGCATCCCTGAGGTTCATTTGCATTTCTTTTGCCCAGAACACACTTGCTAAAATCTCACCAATTTTCAGAAATTCACTGCCTAGTTTTATATAGATCTTTCAGCCATAATTTTTATTTCATTTGGTGGTTGGTGATTCTACAGGTATAGGAAGATGTCTGGAGCATTTGTGGAACTAGGAGAAGCCATATATCAGCAACCAGTGTGAGTAAGGTTGTTTTTATAAAGCCTGGTTGATTTGCACATGTTAATTATTGGTAATCATTCCAAGTGTTCTGTTCCATGTGCAGAACACGTAAACTTTTACTAAAATTCTAATAAGCTTATTAATTTTCTGTACTCTGCATGTAAGTGTATCCAATGTGAGTATAAATTTAGTTTTGTGAATCAGTGTTGGTGTTACTGATGAGTAAGCCATCCATATTTTCAAGTTGATACATTAGGACTTTTTTTTGGCTCTGTTAAGACTATATCTTCATTTACCCTAAAGGACATTTCAGACAATGTTAATGAAAGCATTGGTCCTTGACAATTCTGTCCTAATTGGTTTTGGTTTATTCTTTTCTGCATAAAGCTTTTAATTCAACAAAGTAACAAATACAAAATGAGTAAGTTTTTGCGGTAGTATCTTTTTGGCTGCATTAAAACTGTATCTTTATTTCACTAAAAGTACATTTTGGGCAATGATAATGGAAGCATTAGTCCTTGAAGACATTGCTGATTTAAATGGTTTCGGTTACGCTTTTCTGCATAAAGCTTTTAATTCAATATTACTTACTAAAACATTGTGCAGGTAAGAGATGTAAATGTTTTGCCTCAGTTGCTTATGGAATAGCCAAGCATGTCACCTGTATAGTAAAATGTGTAAATGATGATAACACTAAATATTTTCTCTCAGGCACTGGTAGATAGCTCTTCTTGATATGCAGTATCAGGTTTAAGAGAATTAATCCTTATATAATAGTATCAGGAATTAATAGAGACTTGGGGCAAAATAAAGTAGTTTGTCATTTCACAGGATGGCAGTGTTTTAAATAGATTTCTTAATATAAGCTATATGAAATTTGTCCAAGGGAAGATTGCTTTTGGACAGGGAGCACAGAACTCACTCTAAGATATCCAATTTTGAAAAGATCAGGTAAAGAGGTTAGCAGTTTGCACTATGCATGGTAATGCCTGGTACATGATCGCAGGCAAAACAGGATTTTGACATGTACTTAATCTGTTTTGTATGTTTTTCAGAGGTTAGTAATATTGTAAAGGGTATCTTGATAGTCTCACAGAAATCTTAGGATCTTTTGATGATTAATACTTCAAGGTAGCATTATCATAAGTTTAGAGACTGATTTATACTATTATGTGTTAGAAATAAGCATGGTGGAAAACGGCTTTGTGATCTTTAGCCATTGAGTTTTATTTTCATGCTACGAGCTGCTGTTAATATTTTTTTTAAATTGAACATGAATATTAGTTTGTTCATGTTCATCTTGGACCGATTTTGTGTTTAAGTTGTTGATGGAGTTCAGTTGCATAAATTGCATAGATTTCTGGAAAATTTATATTCTGTACATGACTCTCAAAGCTTTAGGGTTTTGTTGTAAAAATCCTTTCACCTTCAGTTGATCTTGTATGAATATCAGTTTTTAGAGTATAGTTATTTTGTTCAGGATTCAAACATGCTTGGTATTGTCAAGATTATGATAAGCATAGCAGGTAATGCAAGATTCACATGAATTGGTGGATAACTGGTTTGTTGTTAGATAACATTGTGGTGAGAGGTGAGGCTAGAGGAGGAACCCATGAAACAGGCAGAATTTAAATAGGGAGCAGTAAGTAAAATAGATGTCTACAAATCTAAATCACAGCAAATTGTATCTTTAAAGGACATTATAACTGAAAGATAACTTGAGTCAACTTAAATCCCCCACTGTGTGAAGCACTTGAAATAGCTATGCTCTCCAAAGTGTGTGTGTGTGTTTGTATGTGTCAGCTTGTGTATTTTTTTTTTTTTTTTGTTGCTGTAATTTCACTTTTAGCATGATTGTTTTTGACTTTTTAATGTGGATTCATGTATTTGCTTTTGTCAAACTGTATTACTAGGAATTTTTCATCATTCCTCAAATAAGATTGGAGGATATAATGGTAACATTTGACAGAACTGAATGAAATTTTAGTTTTAATTTTTTCAAGCATCAGAATTAATTTTGCCCGGCAGCTTGTTATTAACATTACTGTTGGAATATAATTATTTAAAATAGAGTCTTCACTGGAATAAATGTTAAGGTCAAGGTTGACTTCGAAAAAATTGTGAGGATGAAATTTATGATTCTAGGTAACAGAGATAAAGGGACTGCATGCTATAAGGTGGTGATCAGTCAGTTGCTGAGGGAGAAAGAGACTTTCAAAGTGTGAAGTTTGAATACGACAAGGATCGGAGGTCTGGCTTAAGAGAGTGCATTTTGTTGACCATCCCACTTTTGAAGAGAAGGAAATATGGCTCTCTTTGATTAATGTAATAATGTGGGCTACAGATATCCCCGAATAATATTTTGAATTCAGAATTTTTCATGTTGCAACACTCATAAAAAAAGATAAAAAATATTTAAATTACAAAAATAGAAGAGACTTTTGTGTATGGTTTCATAATGAGAATTAGGTTTATGTGGTGCGATAGTTTATGATACATTCCCAGTATCAGGAGACAGAGTGAAAAATTGTTACCGTATATACAGTACTTGGCTCATGTTAATTTTGAGACCTGAATTTTAGCATAAATCTCAGGGGCTGCTTAGTAGGTGAAGTACATTTTCATGTGACCAAATCTCTGTGCATAGAGAATGCAGGGCACACTAACAGTTAAAATGTTTTATGCAAATATCCAAACTTTAAGCAATAGTGACAGTAAATTTTTGGAAACATTATCAATAAAGGAAATTTTGGTTAAAGTATGATAATAACTCCCCAAAATAAATCATTGTAAGGCAAAAGTAATGGGCAACTTCTCTTTTTACTGGCACTTTGTAACAAAATGAAGCACAATAAAGATTCAGGAAAGAGACTGGCCAACTAAAAGCTCTTCAGTCTGAATACTTAAGAGTTGAATGTAAACATTTCAATTCTTCCAGTGCTAGTGTAAAGAAAATCACACATGAGCTGCAAATAACAGCAGCTGACTGTATTAGCTGGGGGTTTTGACATGGGCTGCAGACTGAGTAATGCATGTGATCTGAGTGGTGGAGACTTGGCAGCATATAAGCATGGAGCTATGGGAGGCTGCCGAACATGTAAGCTCAACTTGGGTTTGGCATTGAAACTTGGAAACTTACAGGGCTTCATTCACCCCTTCAAAAAAAAAAAAGAAAACCAGGGAATGAACTCTTGCGCATACATCACTGAGGTTTTAAGAAATATTTGTGATGGATAGTTGATTTTTACAAAGGAATGAGTGACTGTTCCACGTCCTTAGTAGTTACTGCCTTTCAGGACCCTGTTATCATAAAAATTTGTGCATAATAAAATGCATATATACAAGCAGGATGTCACATAGATAAATATACATAGATACAGAATATAGATTGCACAACTGTTCCACATTCCTACTAAGTAGAATACTTCTTGGGATGCTCATAAGGTGCAATATGGTATGATATATACTGAATATATATATGTATATCATATACAGTATACTGTAAATATATCATATACATCCTTCCTTGTTTGTTGATTTTTTGGGAGGCTGGTAAGGAACTAGGTTGCTCTGATACATTTAGATCTGTCACAGATAAAGTTTTCTTGGTGGTCAAATTTGATAGCTGGACTTAAATAGGTTGAAGGGGTGCAGGCGTTGTCGTCTTTGAGACATGCCATTTCAGCCTGTCAGTTGAGACGCAAGTCTCATTCCCATGCAAACCGTATTTTGAGAATTTTACTTACTTAATCAAAGTCAGATTAATGAGCCTTGTATATGGAGTCAGAGGGGATTCGTGGGTGTCATTTCTCAGAAGTACACGCTTTCATGAATGTAGGCTTATCTGGAAGTACTGGTTTTTCACTTTTGTTTTGTTTACATTGTCAGTATTTTTCAATGATTGTGGGAAGAGATAGGTCTTCTTTTTGGTGGCTGGTGGTGTCAGCAAGGATAAATTTCATGGACATGCACTCGGTTTTGTTAAATACCATTGCTGTGGGAAGGGCATCCGTTTCTTCTTTGGGGCCTGTAAGTAATCCTCAACACCCTATGCATTGTTAAGTATAAATCTGTCATAAGCTTTCTCAAGGTTAGTGTGTGCTTCATACATATTTTTCCCTTGCCATTCATAACTTTCATATTATGTGTTTGATTCATCTGTCCTCTTCATTTTCCTTCAGGCCAGCTCTGTAAGAGCTGATAATCAGCTCAGTGGTCTGGGAAAACTATAATAATGACAATCCATACCACACAGTTCCTATCATCTGTCTAATATTACTGTATTCCAATAAGAGTCTTGCCACATACTCCCTGGCATACTAAGTAAAGTAACGCCACTATATCTTGCACACTTTACATTTCTCTTTCACTTTTCCCTTATATAAGGAAACAGTTGCTCCTTATCTATTATATCAGTATAGAAAGATACCTTACACATTCTGGTCAGGCATTTAATCACTCTCGGTATCAGACCGTAGCATCTCGCTTGTAATCTCACGAGCTAATGGTGTCCTAACATTTGTCAGCCTCTTAACTGGCTCCCCTTACTGTTTCCACAGTAACTACGCAAATATTGTCGAAAACTTAAAACTAACCTTATCCAATATTTTGTTGTTCACCTCTGCATCTGTTGTCTTCCTCATTCAATAAATCATCAACTACTCAGTTGTAGATCCAAGTCTGCACTCTCTGCAGACCATATCTTGCCATTTGCATCTTTTATCATGAGGTCCATTTTGCTCCTTAACTCTCTCTGCCTTGACAAACTTTTTGACAGTTGGATAGTATATATTGTTCCTAGAATCCTTGCTCAACTTTACTCCAGTTTTTTATTACTTGCTGCATTTTTCTCATTCTTAATTGCTTTATCAATCCTTCTCTACTCTTTTCTGTCATTCTGTCTTGCAAGTGTGCCTCAAATCTTTGAGCAGGGGAAAGTGGACAGCGATCAAGGGTTTTGGCGATTGTGGCTGAATACGAATGCTACTTTCAGGGTGATGTTTGCAATCAGTGCAGAATTATGGGAGTACTGGGTCACTGATATTTGAAGGCGAGTGTTCATCACAGAGGCTAGCCTTGTCAGGAGTGGAGAAGGTGAATATTAATAGTTATGGTAATGTTGGCAAATTAGTAGAAATAAAATGATGTTTGGCAAGTAAAGGAATCGACTGATTGGTGATATAGATTGGACAACTGAACGTTACTTGTTAGCTAGTGGTGGTAATTTTGATAAAGGAATGAAAGTATGATTGTGGTTGAGATGTAATTGATTTTCATTAAAGAAAAATTTTTGGTTAAAGCAAATATAAGCAGAGAGAGAGAGAGAGAGAGAGAGAGAGAGAGAGAGAGAGAGAGAGAGAGAGAGAGAGAGAGAGAGAGTCAGTATACAGTAATTGGGCAGAGCTGTGGTATTGGATTAGCCAGGTAATTGGCACTTGACCAGGGTTAACAAGCTGGTCCAGACCAAAAAGGCGTTTTTAAGGTCAGCCATCCGTGGAATGGGCTGTATGTTAAATCGTTTTCTGTAATATCATAGCAATTTCGTTTTTATGAAAGATTTTTACTTAAAAAGGTGTTATGTTTTGGTAAACAATGTTTTAGGGAGGGAGCATAATTTTGTCGCATTTGTTTGTCATTGTGATCTGTTGCCATTTCCATGAGACTTTTTTTTTTTTTTTTTTGTAAGCAGTAGCATGTTTTCTTGGTGGTAGCCTTTTATTTGGGTTGTGGACCAGAACATATAAGATTAAGCCTATTAAAATTGCAAATAAAATCAGTCTTAGTGGATGTCGGTATTATATCGCTCAGGGTTGCAATCTTTGCAAGTGGAATGTAAAGATTGCCCAAAGTGCATAGTTATGTACTGTACAAAAACTTAGGTGACACAACAATGCGAGATGGAGGGATGCTTTCCAGGAAATTTAAAGAGTATACCTTAAAAAAATCACCTTTTACCCAAAGGTGTCACTACAGTGTCCCCAGAGATCACTTGAGATACCTCGAAAAGCCTGGACCTTTCGTCAAAAGTCACTGATCTACCCTCTCAGAAATTATGCAAGTTCCTCAGAATTCAGTGAAATAAACAAGAAATAACCTGATTGTTGTCATTTTGCATTTTTTTCGAAAGTTTTTCATGATAATCATGCATTTTGAAAAAGAAATTTATAATAAATTTGTCATGTCATTTCTAAGTGAAAATGCCAAAGCAGTAAAGAAATGGGAATTTTCAAATTCGAGAAAATTTTTTCAGGAGTTTCAAATATATTTTTTTTTATCCAGAAAAGCTGGCATTAGGCCATGAGACCCATGATATTTTATTTGACCTCACTGTGGCAAATAAAATTCCCTCCAAGTTATCAGTTTTATTATTTTTATTATTCAGGATTACAAGCGGACGCCGCGTGTGATTTTTCGCAATAGCTCCCATATGGTTAGTGGCTGTATGAAACTGTAATATGATTAAATATCAATAGAAAATTTTGACGATGTCAAATGAATTTTGAGATCAGTTTTGCCTGTAGGTATGCCAACTGTTACCTAAGAATTCACTATACCTTATTAAAAATGAGTGCGGGCATATATACCCATTCATTTTTCGAATTCGTGTGTATGTATGCTGTTTGATTTTAATTTGAATCTAGATTCGCATGGTCTCGACCAAAAGTGGTTTATGGTCACATAAAATGGATAGATTATTCTTGATGTTGGCGGACAAAGCCTCGTGTGACGAGGATAAATTTAGGACTGATGTGAAGTTGCGAAGTGAATATTGGTAAAATTGGTTGGTTGTTTGTGTGAGAGAGAGAGAGAGAGAGAGAGAGAGAGAGAGAGAGAGAGAGAGAGAGAGAGAGAGAGAGAGAGAGAGATGGCTCCCTGCATGAGACAGATTGATTTGGTAGGCAGGATAACTTGGCGTTACAAAACCAGTGGTCGTAGAGGCGCTGAGACATGTTTGGAGTGCATCGTTGGAACATGTTAGGTCGTTCTGTGAGCGGATGACATTCTCAAACTTTTCTGTTGGTACTTAAATCGTATTCTGGTGACAGCATGTGTCTTTAGTGCCAACGCATGCCTTAATGGCATAAACAAGGAAAATTAGATGCCTGCAAACATGGTGACGATCCAGGTAGATTAATCTTATGGATGACAAAAACTGCAATGAATACAAGCAGTGTATATGAAATTGGACAGCACCCGATAAGTCAAGACTACTACTACTTCTTCTTCTTCTTCTTCTTCTTCTTCGTTTAACGTGCTTTTTCCCATTTTTCATATGGGGTAAGCACGATGCCTGATAAAAGACATTTGTAACAGATGAAGTAATTCCTGCAGATGATAATATTGGGGAAAATGTTTTGCAAGCATAGGAAGAAACGTTGATGATGTCGGAATATATTATATATGTTAAAGTTAATCTTAATTGGATGTATCGCCAAAATGTACCTGAAGGTGAGACAATTTTTGCACGACTTTGCTCAAGTGTGTATGAGTATTAGTATGTATGTGTGTGTGTGCGTGTCTGCGCGCTCGCTCCCCCTTTACATGTAAAGCCACTTAACAGTGGAGACAGCTCGGTAGGAATGCCGACACGATGCCCCCGGATGCTTGAGAAAAGGGGTCGATTTCCCCTTCCATGCTTCCAGTTCATTAGCCTTATGTTCGAATAAAGGAAATTAGGTATATATCCACGGGCCATTCATTTCCCCTAACTTCTTTTAATGGCCCTATTTTCGAGTTTCCGGCCTTTCAAGTCCACCACGTCTCGGAAAGTGCCAGAATCCACGAGGAGATGAGAGAGAGAGAGGAGAGTCGAAATGGATCGTTAGTTTTTATAACGGATCGAACTTGAGGCGAATTGCAAAACGAATAGTTCATTTTGAGTCTCTAATTCCTTGACATTGAATTACCATGAAGGAACAAAAAATGGCTCGGAATACTAATCCATGTGAATTCGTCCAGTGTCCTTAGTTTTAATCCTCGTGAAAGATAACTGTTTGCCTCGAACGAAGCCTTCTGAAAATTCCTTCTTCAAGACAGTGTTTTAGTGGGATGGAAGGTACGCGTGGGTGTCCATTATCTGGTTTTAGTTTCGTTCTCCGATTTTTTCCGTTTTATTATTTCTGCTGGCGGGAAGTGATGAAAACGCTTCTTGCAACATCGATTTTTATTGCAATCCCGCCGTGGTTGGAGTAAGTCATTTTCGCTCGTATGGAACGCTGTTGATCTTGGGGAGATTATTATTATTATTATTATTAAGGCTTACATCCCAAACTCCGTTTTTGGACACGTCATTAAAGAGGAAATACGGTGTAGGCAGGATGATTTACTGAGAGTTAACTGAGATGCACGATCCATTTCTTGAGTGTTAGTGGGAGATATATCGCACGGACATTATGTAACTAGTTCCGTACCAATCGTGTAGATACAAGACGGGGAATATGCATGTGTTTGAATGACTCACCTCGGTGTAACTTCGTTAGCTCTCTCTCTCTCTCTCTCTCTCTCTCTCTCTCTCTCTCTCTCTCTCTCTCTCTCTCTCTGTTAGCCTGTCGTAGTTAATTATATTAGTTTAAAGCTGGGTATGTTAGAAACTTGGCACTGGTATCTGGGAGGGAGCGAGGGAAGGGGGTGTAATTGCGAGCTTGGGGGGAGGGGATGGGTGTTGATATTGGGGAGTGAACCTGGGTAGGGGATAGGAATCGCCGGACTCACAGGAGGATGTTTGGGGGAGGGGGAAAGTCCCCTAGGGGAGGGATGGGGTGATGGCTGCCCATTGATCCAGGACCAGTCGGTGTGACGTCATCGCCCGACAGAATCTGGACGCCCGGACTCTACTCCCTCCTCCTCCTCCTCCTCCTCCTCCTCCTCCTCCTCCTCCTCCTCTGTATTCTCCGCCTCCGAACTGCCCTGACGCCGCCGCTGTTTCGAGTGTTCTGTGGCACGCACGCACGCACGCACGCACGCAAGCATGCACGCGCTAAAACTTGAACAGAGGCATTCACTACTCCCTGTGCAGCTAGCCCTTCAATGGAGCAAGAACTCTTACTATCGGATTTACTCCTCTCCACTCTCTTCTTTTTTTTTATTTCGACTTCTTGAGCCTTATTAACTCGACCTCTTGGTACCAACTCTGCCGAAGCGCCGAGCTGTGTCACAAGACTCGCGGGAAACGACCAGGGGGCCGTTGGTGCATGCACAGGCAGCAAGCAAGCCAGGATGGAATGGGATTGTGCGTATGCGAATGCACACTTACCAGCTGTATATGACATGAATGCTCGAACTAGAAATGAGATTTGGATTGCATGCATGCGACCTCCGTTCCCATGGAACTCGTATAGGAATGAAGAAGGAAGTACTGTTTCTGCGTATACGTCTAGACTTTCTAGAAGAATACTGAAAAAAAGCTTTAATTTTTGTTTAAATAAACGCGCATATTCGCAAAGAGGTCTTAAATGAAAGCGGCAACAAGCAGTCAGATTCCACTCTGAAAAGAGCTTTAACGAATTGCCAAATGAAAGGCAGGAAGCGTGTATTTTTATTATTGGCCTAATGGGCTTCGAATGAAATGGTGTTGATTCTTGCAAATCGCGCATTACGTATTCCGGCGGGAAAGCAAGTTTTATGGACCTGCTCCGGCTTTCTCTTGGGCGTCGTAAATTTCCGGACGTTATCATACCGCATTAGGCTGTCGTAGATTGTAGGATCTGATTATTTTTCCGCTGCTGTCGATTTCACGGTTATTGCCGTTACAGAAGTGTTTGTAACATCTAAGGCTTGACGTTGTTGTTGACTTTTTCAATATATGACATTTGTATGCGGTACGCGGCATTTTAATTGACCAATGGTCCCCGCTTTATGTAACTGTTGTTTTGATTCCTTCGATAACCGTTCCGCAAACTTTGATGTCTCCACTGTGTGGAACCATCCTCCCTGTTGTCACCTTAACCTTCGTGGGGCTGTTAATCAGTTAATCAATCAGTCAGTCAGTCAGTCAGTCGAGGAGCTCCTCTTCCTCCGGTTCGGTTATGGAATATCGCACCGACCGAAGGCTTCACGGGTGGGATGATGCATCTGCTTAAATAACTGAAATTTGAAACGTTGCACCAGTTTAAATCTTCCGTGTTTGATTAGTTCCGTCTGCTTGAAGCTTCGCGTCTGAGATTTTGCAATAGCTTAAAGCTTTACGATTGGAATGATGTAATAGCTTAAAGCTTTGCGATTGGAATGACGTGATAGCTTAAAGCTTTACGATTGGAATGACGTGTTATTAAAGCTTCGGGTTGAGCTGATACATCACACTTGTGATTTAAGGTTGTGGTATGGCATGTAACGTTTTATTATATTTGTCTTATATTTTGTATCCGGTTGAGAAATGTCTTGCGTGGATGATGTATCAGCTTCAAGCGCGCTTGCGGTGTTTGCGCCAGCTCACCACTTTTAGGATACTGTACCGCCGTATAGAGCTTCGTGTTGGGAATGTTGCAACAGTTGTGAATTTTTCTGAAGGACTGTGTTCTGTTTTGATGTGTCAGCCCAGCGGATTTTAAATTTGATCTTGGAAATTTTAATATTGCATATCTGTCTGTCTATCTACATATATCTAGCTATATATATTTATGTATGTATAAATTATATATCTATATATCTATCTATCCTTTGGGATTCGCTTATACACTGAAGTCACGTGCATCTACTGTGATTTTTTAAGCATACATACAGTATATATGTATATGTATGTATGTATGTATGTATGTATGTATGTATGTATGTATGTATGTATGTATATATATATATATATAATATATATATATATATAATGTGTGTGTGTATATAATGTATGTATATATATATTATATATATATGTATGTATACAGTATATATCACAAACATATATATCATTTGAATTAGAGTTAAGGTTTTGATGTGTACACTTCAGATTCCAGCTCAGAATTAGGATACTGGCTCAGACCAACGAACCTCTTAAAAATGGTTCCAGAAATATGATATTATGGTACGCCAAAATCTGGTGCAGTTGGGTGGAACCAGCACTCACTTAAGAACGGAGTCTACAGTCGAATGGGCGGGCACACACAAGAGGGACTGACTGACGGCGAGAAGCAGTAAAATATCAAGATGTGTTTTTTTGGTCAAATCTGAGCTTAGTCTAAGTCTGACGGACGGAAGAGGGAGGGGCGGAAGTACTCGAGCAGAGGAGTGTTCAAATTTCGAGTCAGTTGTCAAGTCGGAAGTGGTCGAACAGTCTGACCGACAGACCGTCAAAAGGGGGACGGAAATTTTAGGGTTTTTGCTGGCATGGTTTGAAACTTGCTTTTCTCAATGGTCACCCATGCGCATGCGCAATCAATTTGTTTGGATGCTTATAACAATGGCAGCAGTCTTAATTTCTAATTTCATAGTAGACCTATAATTACCAAAGAGCAGCTGAATGATTTACCGAGGATAAGTCGCCGAATATATTTGCAAGTTGCAAATATAATTAGAATCATTTTAACCGTATTGATAAAATGCTCTATTTTCCTTTGTAAAATTTCTAGTTCGTGGTCATCCTTCATAAATTCCCCCTTATCCTTGAGAAACGCAGCTCCAAGGAGACAGTTTTCGCGAAAGGACTGCGGGAAGTCTGGGGATCGTGACTAGGATTCGAACGGCCTTTGGTCAGTTCCTGGAGGGTCCTGACCATGTTTAGCATTTCTTGCTTCGAAGGCTTATTTCGTCTGGAGGCACTGTGAATGCAAGTCTCCCACCCCTGTCTGCGTCCAGACAGATGAATTGGCAGTACTGTTTCTAAAGGGTGGCTCTCTTGAGAGTCAATTTCTCTCTCTCTCTCTCTCTCTCTCTCTCTCTCTCTCTCTCTCTCTCTCTCTCTCTCTCTCTCTCTCTCTCTGGGATTACATTTTCTCTGTATTTCACGCAGTACGTATGTAAGCATATCTCGTGTTATGCCTCCGTCTCTGTTTCTTTATGGAATCATTCATGGTCTTAAGTATATGTCTCTCTCTCTCTCTCTCTCTCTCTCTCTCTCTCTCTCTCTCTCTGTTATGAAAGGTTTTTCCAGTTTGCAGCTCCTGCCCCACCCAAAAACAGCTTTTAATATCTGGGTTTTTAATAGGAGGAGGTTGGGTTGGGTTGGGTTGGGTTGGGTTGGGTTGGTTGGGTTGGAGGAGGAGGAGGAGGTTGGGTTGGGTTGGGTTGGGTTGGGTTGGGTTGGGTTGGAGGAGGAGGAGGAGGAGGAGGAGGAGGAGGAGGTGGAGGAGGTGGTTTAGTGCTGTTCTGTTAGCCGTAACGAAAGCTTCGAAGAGAATAGAACGACCATAGATGATTTGAGGATACATTCTTCATATTGAATATAAGCGTATATAAACGTTTTAAAAGTAAAATAAGTCCACAAAAACACTTGGACTGGCTTATCGATGGATTCTCCGCACGAATCGAGTTTCCATCGACAGACATCCCGCTCACCCAGCAGCATCTCTGAAGAATTTGGAAAGCCTGTCTTGTCGGGTGTCCGGCGGCGCCAAATAACGAGGGGCGGACAAGAGGTGGCGTTGGAATTTGCCTCCGGGGTATATTAGGATAGGTCGACCGACTGATGCGCATTTTTTTTCTCATTGTATTTAGTTGTTCAGTTATGATAATAATTTGTCGTTTGAGTGCGACAGAAGTTAACATTTTACACTTTGGATGAGGGTGATTGTGCTTGATTGTGCTTCGGTAATAATGATGATAATAGTTTTAGAAAGCCCGATCAGTTCTTCGTTGGACTGGTCGGTACCGTTCTCGGATACCACTCTGCAGGGCCCGCATTCGAATCTCTGGCCGGCCAATGAAGAATCAGAGGAATTTATTTCTGGTGATAGAAATTCATTTCTCGGTATAATGTGGTTCGGATTCCACAGTAAGCCGTAGGTCCCGTTGCTAGGTAACCAATTGGTTCTTAGCCACGTAAAATAAGTCTAATCCTTCGGGCCGGCCCTAGGAGAGCTGTTAATCAGCTCAGTGGTGGTTAAATTAAGGTATACTTGACTTAGAAAGCCTGATGTAGGCTTATATGTAAGAGGTAAACGGCTATTTGCTGTTAGCATAAAGATAATTGCCATAGGGATTAGGTTGGGTGAGACCATATTACAGTACGTAGAAGCGTAGACAAAATATACTAACGACTCCAGAACGCAGTAGGGAAACTGACGTATTTTTTGCAAGTTCGTGGAAAATGGAGAAGGGCCGTTGTAGAGCAAATCTGGACGTGACAGTTCCCCCGGCCGTGTGACGTGCCGGTTTAAGGTGCCGGTCTATGGCATGCGGTGAGCTCGCCTTGGAAATCTATCGAAGTTTGGAGTACGGTTACGTAAGGGGTGCTATCGATGCTCCAAGCCGCTGTCGTATTTTCTTCCTCTCTATATTTTGTAGCTTGGTTGTGACGAGGGATTTTAGGCTGATCTGATGCGTTATGAATTTATTTCATTGGAAGTCGATTTTATTGCAGTTATTAGTGTGTCTGGATCCAGATTATATTAAGTATTCAGTGTCGAAATTTACGTGACCATATATTTTGGGATCTTTAAAACCCCTTGCTGTCAAACCTTGCGCTTATTAGTTAAAATTTTTGTTTCTGTACTGACGGAGAATTGAAGTTCATATTCAATGTCTGATAGGTGGTAACTTTAGCAGCAAGATGCCAGAATTGCTAGAAAGCTCTTGAAACAGTCTTTAGTCTAACGTACAGACAGCTCGTTTTCTGCACAAGTACAGTAATGTATTTCTGTAGAGAAAATGTGATGGCACCATTTCAGGCATTGCTCGTGCCCTTGGAGTGTAAAATGTGCTCTGTTCTTCGATAGTTTAAATTTTCAACGATTAAATTTTCAGTCGTTGAAACTTCTTAATAGATTCAACATTGTTGACAGAATGTTTTCCGTAATTTATCGTTATTAGGTTCCGTATTTTCATAACCGATTATATTTTTAATATATACTACTCATAAAGGGAAAATGTTAGTAGTAGTATTTTAATGGTTACCGTGGAGCATTTACAAAGTATTTAGGCCAAAAAATTGTAGACGTTTTTAAAGGTAGAGTACTCTACTTGCTTATGAGGTCAAGGCTTGGGGAAGAGCTTGTTTCTTTGTACTCTTCAAGTTGCTCTGAAGGGTTTGTCATCTCAGCTCTGGATTGAATTAGTGTTCCACAAGAAGAGCTTCTCTCTCTCTCTCTCTCTCTCTCTCTCTCTCTCTCTCTCTCTCTCTCTCTCTCTCTCTCGTCGAAGTGGACATGTCCTGTGTAGATTTTAAAGAAATTTTGAAATCTAATTTGAAAGGTTTTGTAGAAGATTCTGGATAGTTTGAATGAAACTGTGCTTATTGAAGTACAGTATAAACATTCCAGGTTTTACGACTACGCCCATTTTATTACCTGTGTATACTGTTAGAAGGATCATTTCCAAAGCCTGTCTTGTTAATCCTTAGGATACCGTAATTCAATCTGCTCTCCATCATATTTCCGGGATTTGTAACGACAAATAAAACGGTTCGTATATCCAAATTACCTTCATGAAACCCATCCATAACTGCGAAATATGAGACAGAAGTTTCCTGTGAGTGGGTCAACTATTTCAGTAGTTCTTATGAAAGTGAATGTTTGTATGTTTGCCCATATGTTTGTGCGTTATAGAAATCCACACCGGTTGACCGATCTAGACATAATTTGGCTTGTGGCCGTCATTTGACCCAACTTAGATGATAGGGTAGGTTTAAAACCCGTACCCCCTTTCCCTTCCCCCTTCCTCCTCCCCCTTCCCTTGGTAACTTAAGTGCTAACCGCTTGACCGATCTAGACGAAGTTTGGCACATGGCCGTCATTTGACCCGACTTTGGTAATAGGGTAGGTTTCAAACTCGTACCCCCTTCCTTCCCCATCCCCTTCCCCTTCCCCTTCCCCTTCCCCTTCCCCTTCCCTTCCCCTTCCCTTCCTCCTTCCTCCTTCCTCCTTCCTCCCTCTTTTCTCCTTTCTCCTTCCTCCTTCCTCCTTCCCCTTGTAACTTATGTGTTAACTACTTAACCGATCCCTTATCCAACTTCCAATGATTTGTAGTGGTTCTTAGTAAGGCCACAATTTTCGAATGTGGAGGTTCAGGCCTACAAGGTAAAAGGTGGTTGTACCCTGAGCTCAGGTCCCTAATCCATGTACTACAAGCTGGACCAGTGGGGATGCTCGCTAAGAAACAGGAACACAACTCTGTAATTAATTACGTTGAGTCACCTCACTTCAGTGCCACGTAACGAAAAGGACATCTTTGAAATTCCACCATTCATGTCTTTACAGTGCTTTGTCTTCTGCTAATCTCCACTCATCTCCAGCCTCCCTTCTCGTAGCTCTTATCCCTGTAAATATGGGACTTCCAAGTCCTTTGGTGCACACAGGAGCCTAGCTGACGCTTTATTGTACTATTCTTCCAGGTGTTGCGCAAAGGACATGGACAAAGCAGTCTCCATCGCCCACTCATCTGCGTATGGAATCCACGTAGGGGCTAGTGCCGTCAGTGCAACTCACGCGGTGCACTGTATGCATTACTTAAGGTTCTTTGCAGCGTCCTTTCGGTCCCTAGTTGCAACCCCTTCCATTCCCTTTACGGTACCTCCGTTCATATTCTCTCCCATCTTACCATCTTACTTTCCACCTTCTTCTAACAATTCTTATTGTAACTGCGAGGTTTTCCTCCTGATTCACCTTTTAAGACCTTTTTGCCCTCAGTTTCCCTTTCAGTGCTGAATGAAAGGTCCCAGCGTTTGGCCTTTGGCATAAATTTTATATTCTGTTGTATTTTACTTATGGAACTTACTTAAAATCCCTGTGTGCATACCCTCCTTGTTTCGTCTATTTTTCTTAGATTTATTTTGAGTGTTGTGTCTAGACGTGTGGTGGGTTCTGTTAAGCAAGCCTTGTAAATCTTGTGATTTGTTCTGGTTGAAAAAGGGCATCATTTGCAGATTGCAGTTCTGTCAGGTTGCTATTGATGGCACAAACTAGGATCATTTCATCTCTGACCACTATTTTGTCTTGATAAAAATAGAGAAAGACAAATACTAAAGGTGAAATGACACTTCCTTGATGCATCTCACTATTTCTTGCAAATTCATTTGTTAAGACCCTGTCGACATTAAATTAGCATCTGCTCTGTTTATGGATAATAGTTAGGTTTGCATATTAGACGGGAATATCACACACACACACAGACACACCACACACACACACACACACACATATATATGTATATGTAAATTTTGTGAGAGTGACTATGTATAATTATCTATGGCCAAACACAGCGAGTCCCCCAAACATCCAAGTGCACAAACCTAAGGAATCCTTTTGATAATTCACCGCTATTGGATATTGCCTGATATGATAATGATGAATCACGCAAGTCTCCCCGCCTCGGTCCTTTCCTTTTGAGGGTTTTTTTTGGGGGGGCTGAGAAGGGGTGTCGGGATGGAAGTGGGAAGACGGTTCTGGGATTTCGTGAAGCTCAGGTATCGGTGTCATTTGCGCCGGCGACAATGGTGGCCCGACGTGTAAGATTGCGAGAGAGAGAGAGAGAGAGAGAGAGAGAGAGAGAGAGAGAGAGAGAGAGAGAGAGAGAGAGAGAGAGGGGGCGGTTATTGTAAGCCATACATGCATTGATGACAGATTTTTCTATGAGGGGAGCGCTGCGGTTAGTTAGATTGTATTTTGAGTAAAAAAGCCAGAATAATGTAATTGATAAACTGTATTTTTCAAGATACAAAAAAATACAAAAAAGGACATCTTGAAAAATAGTTTATTAATTACATTATTGGGGCTTTTTTACTCATTATTTTCGATCACAATATAGTGATGCACCACAGATTGTATTTTGTTCCGTACATTCAGAAGCATTACTGTTATGTTCGTTATACAGTTTTTTCTTTTAAACTTCATTTTCATTTATTCATCATCATGCGAATGACCTGTTTGGTCCCAGTTCTAGGCCTATGGCCTAGACCTGGTATTTCAGCCTAATCCTTCGGGCCAGCCCCATGAGAGCTGATTAGTCAGCTCAGTGGTCTGGTTGAACTATTTTAATAACAATAATAACTATTACTGCAGCAAATCAGAACGAGCCCACATTTATGGCGTAAAGAAGCCAAATGAAGGCACGGTTAATTCTGATATTGACTGGTGAATTCTCGCCTGGTTGATGCCTAAGGGTCCCTATCGAACTTTTGGTGCGGATGCATATCGTCACTTCGGAAAAGGAATCGCATATTGCATTCGCAGTTACGACCAGAATATTCCGAATGAAACCTGGCGGTCCTTTATAATCTCTTTAGACAGTTCCTCCATAACCTTTGTGCGTAAATGAGGAGAGAAATTGTAAGGGTGATACATCTTTAAGCTGGAGAGTCGTAGACGAGGAAACAATGGAGCCATGTCATCCGCACGGGAGCCCCGTGTTGATGTCACTGTGACGTCATCGATCGATTCCCCCTGCCCCTCTCTTCCCTAACTCCTCCCCCTCCCCACGTGACTCCCCCCTTTCAAGTCCCCCAATAATGCCCCTCCCCACCCCACCCTCGAACCTTATCTCCTCCAACTTACGAGGTCTCTCAGCTTCGAGTCAGCTGCTGCTGCCGTCTGATCTCTCTCTCTCTCTCTCTCTCTCTCTCTCTCTCTCTCTCTCTCTCTCTCTCTCTCTCTCTCTCACGTCGTGTTCCATCCCAGTACGGAAAGCAGACGGCGGTTTCTAATTGAATTTCTGTTCGCCTATCTTCGGCTGATCTTGTTTTCTGTCGGGAGATGGGTTATGGGAAGGATTTATGGGACAGGAAGCTTCAGAAGCCCTTTTTGACGTGCAGTACTGGGTGTCTCTCGTCTTAAATCTCTGACAGTATGAGGCTTTTGGCATCTTGCGTTGTTTGACGTATTCAGTATGCAATATACTTCCAGAAAAAGATATCCATCCGTCTTCGGCATGACTTTCGTCATCTTGTGTGTTATTTTTATGATTTTTCCGGTCTTCATGCTTATCGTAGGCGTTGTGATGCCAATTTGTAAGTATAAACCAACCCGTCAAGACGGTCGCACTTTACACTTCTTCAGTCGTTATCATTTCTTGATCATTCATTGTCCCCAGTGCTTGAGATGTGACCTCAGATACCATTCGTCCCTCCCTTTCCGCTCGGGGGATCACGTGGCTGGAAGGGAGAACTTCTGTTTTGCTCTGGGTCAAATTGCATGCGAGTTCTTCCGCCCGATGGAGTAGTTGGTGCTGTTGTTATATTGAGCTGCACCTAGCCAGCAAGAACTTTCTGGACATCTTGTTGCATCCTGAAATGTAGAAATGTACTTGTTCAACTAACACCATTAAAAAGAAAATTTAGTAAGTTTTGGTACTTGAACTGACATTGGGTTTTTTTTTTAATGAGATCCTGTCAGATGGTGTGTTACCGATTCGCTTTTTAGTACGGTCTTGAGATAGCGTGAAATTGATCAATTTATTAAATTAAATCTGATCAGATAATCTGTTACTAACCTTTTGGGAAGTTTACAGAGTTTTCCTTAAGAAATTTCTCTTGCTGTTGGAGCGACGGGAATTCAGTCTTATGATTCAGATCTTGGGTAACCTTGTGAAGTTTTAACGGAATCTCTGTGGGAGAAATTTTTCTATTCAAGGTTGGGTAGACCTCGACGGAAAGGGCTCTTTACAAACCCTTTTGTGTTTTTGTCCTTGATTCGGTCTAGTTCTTGGACGTTCAGATATTCACGTAACCAGAAACTTTATAGAAACTTGGTGGTATTTACGGTCACATAACAACGTTTTTGCGTTTTTGTATAGATTATGTTCTCCATCTCTTCCCCATTCCTTATTTTGCTTTGACAGTTTCCATTATATTTTGACGGTAATTACTTTCACCTCCCTTGATTCGTGGCGTAATTACTATTTTTTTCTGGTATGTTTTATTTGGATTTGTTATAGTTCAACTGCTAGTTTCTTCTCGGAAGATTTTTGTCGTAATCACGACATAACCCAGTTCGTTACAGTAGTTTTGTAAGCTTGGTAATTTATGCGTTACAGAACTGACTTTATTTCACTTTTATGGTCGGAACCCAGAACTTGAAAGTTGTGTGTTCATGTAATACTTGGAACCGAGTAAGTTACAGTATTATAATTTCATCATGGAGTCTGTATTTATTACAGTACGTAAATGTCATGACAAGGAAAATTTTCTTGATGTGTTAATGTATTTATTCAGAGACTCCTTTCCGTTTCCATGATGTTAAATCATCTCGGGAACCAGAAGCGTTACAGTGGTTTTTATCAGCCCCCCGGAAAAGTCGTCCTTCACCCTTCGTCAAAACTGGGTCACATATTCCTGGAAAAAAAAAAATGGGTTATAGGACAGCAGTTCCTTTTCACATCACAAATCCGGACACCGCTGTCCGTCTCCCTGGAACCTTTGTTTATGTCGATGGGTCTCTCTCTCTCTCTCTCTCTCTCTCTCTCTCTCTCTCTCTCTCTCTCTCTCTCTCTCTCTCTCTCTCTCTCTCGCTGGCAGGACAGTTAGGCACGTTTCCGGAAATCCAGCGTGCCTCTGTTGACCTAAGTAATGAATTATGTACCTAATTGTCAGACGACGATTATGGGGTTGCAGCGAGGGTAGAGGAAAAGAGGGAAAAAGCCCAGACGAGAGAGAGAGAGAGAGAGAGAGAGAGAGAGAGAGAGAGAGTGTTCATTGCTCTTTCAAAAATGGATGCCATCAAAACAGGAGGGCCTCGGCGAGGTGATCCTCATCCCTCTGGAGTGAAGCCATTCATTAGGTATTCCATTAGGTATTCATTAGATTATCACGGAGAGTAAAATTGAAATGGCATATTATGAGTTTTGTTTGGTTATCGGGTTAGTAGCAAGCTCATGTTTTCATATTTTTGCCGTAATATTATCGGAGTAAAGGGCTTTTTAACCAAGGCTGGGAATCAGATTAAGGAGCATTGATTATACTTGGTTGGTATTGGATCGTCAGGGACGTGTCCCTGCCTTTCTGGGTCATTGGTTCCCTCATCTTTTGGGGGTCAGTTAACACAGGGACCTGAGAACGAGTAGTTACCCTTAATGCATTTCAGGTTACAGTGGCTTCGATGACCATTGTTTTATACACGCGGCAGACAGCTAAATATTATATAGACTTCTTGTGGAGGTAAGATGTTTTTGACGTAACGTGATAGTTTGTGTTTTTATGATGAAACACGAGCTGTTCAAGCCCAGTGTCCAAATGCGTCATTTTCCCATTTGAATGATGACTGGAAGTCAAAGGAATTTAATGTTAATGTTTAGTTTTTGGTATATCTGTTTTTTTAACAGTTGATGCATGTGATATTTCGCCATCTATCATTGGTACTGGACAAATCTCAAGTAGCTGCTGCTGTTATTCAGGTTAAGAATTACAGCTACGAAGCCAGAAGGGTAGCGACCACTAAAGCCTAACTAAAACACAGTCACTAGAATAACCTTTGCGAACAGCAGTTTGGTGTAAGAAAGGCCCCGGTACATAATTTGAATAATAATGTTATTGGGAAAGTAGTCGTTACGAAAGAGTCGACACGCTCTAGATTTGCTGCTGCGGATTCAGGAAGAGAGGCTGCAATAAATGAACAAAGATAGTCAGTACCATAAGGAAAACTATTCCATTACGTTTACCCTACACAAGTTTTCAAGTGTGACGATGTGAAAGTAAGGAATTTGCGACTTATGCACCGTACGACCAAAGGAAAAATCTTTCGTGACATGTACGGCACTTGTGCGAAGGATGAGGAATTGAATGTTGTGTGTTCAGTATCCGGAACTCAGCGTTATGGATATTAAAAAGCAGTTGGTTTGAATTAGCAGTGCACGTTCTCTCTCTCTCTCTCTCTCTCTCTCTCTCTCTCTCTCTCTCTCTCTCTCTCTCTCTCTCTCTCTCTTGTATGTGGGTTTGTTTATGACAATGTTTTGACTGTTGTAGATGTATCGGCATAGGCTTATGATGCGAGCTCGTTTATTTGCATTACTAGTGACTGAGTTAAATATTAGGTGCATGTTGTATATATATATATATAATATATATATATATATATATATATATATATATATATATATATATATATATATATATATATATATATATATATATATATATATATATATATATATATATATATATATATATATATGCGCCAGGGACATCCATTCCCTGACTTTTATTCAGCCTTTCTCGGCTAGTAGTACGTACTAGTTTTCTTCAACAAAAATAGGAAGGGCCTCCGTTCTGTATTCGTTATATTCCGAGAGAGAGAGAGAGAGAGAGAGAGAGAGAGAGAGAGGAAGGAAAGAAGGAAGAAAGGAAGGGGGTGGGGTGGCAAACCACACCAGCCATCCCCCCCTCCCCATCCGAGACCCGTTTTGGTAGATGCCGTCGCGTCTACACGGCTTTAGGACCACGGGATTTTCCAGATTGCTTTTTGGTGGTTGCAATATCTCGCCTGTTCTCTCTCCGTAGAGAGAGAGAAAGAGTCGAGGGAAGTGAGTGAGGGGGGGCTCAGTGCTCCATTTATCTCGAGGCTTTTCTGAAGTATTTTCATTTTGGAAGATGGCGGTTTTTACTAGAATTTTATTTACAAATTTTTTCCCCCACGCACTAAAGGACGGTATTGATTGATGAGTAGTTGGGAAATTTTGGGGTGATTTGGTTTTTTTTTCTTAATAGTTGTTAGAACTAATTAGATATTCATTTAAGGGATTAGTTGTTCCCCTTTTCTTAATTAATCTTTATGATTAAAATGAACACGTTTCACCTTTTTTTTTTTATTGGTCATTCCGTTGTTAGTATTATTTTACGTAAGGTTACCGCCTCATTTCACTCTTTCTCAGGGAGAAAGAGTCCCCTTCGTGTTGGCGCATCTCATTCACCAGTGCACGAGAGACGTTGGGGGTGGGGGAGACAGAAAGCTCAAAGGAACCGAATGGGCTTAATTAAACAAAAGAAAATGAAAACCTTTCTTGCTGTCGGGAACATGAACATTTCGTATTTTCCTCTCGCTCCTTTAGTGGGTGGTAGTGGGCGGCCGTCATTATCCCAGGTCGAACCCGTGACCTTTACCAGCGATGCATCCTCGATTCCGATCCCGCCCATCCTCCTCCTCCTCCTCCTCCTCCTCCTCCTCCTCCTCCTCCTCCTCCTCCTCCTCCTCCTCCTCCTCCTCCTCCTCCTCCTCCTCCTCCTCTCTCTCTCTCTCTCTCTCTCTCTCTCTCTATCTCATATATATACAGTATATATATTATATAATGTGTGTGTAATATTTCTTTATATAATTAATATATATATATATATTATATATATATATATATATATATATATATATATATATATATATATATATATCCACACAGATCTATATTTGTGTACACATATACACATATATATGTATATAAATATATATACATATATACATATAAAAACACACATATATATATATATATATATATATATATATATATATATATATATATATATATATATATATATACATAAGCAGAAATACCCCTGTGATAACCTGAAAGAAAATTTCTTGGAAAATACTGAAAGACGAAACCGATCCATATTCATATCTTTTGTTCGGTCCGGGAAAAACCTGAAACGGCATTCAAGTTTTTTCTCTTTGGCCTCGAAGATTTACAAAATCTCAAGATGAAACGGCTTCGATTTTTCCTTCTGGTACTTCTGGATACTGGTTACCTGTTGATGGGAAATAGGAATACTTGTTATATACATACATACACACAGCTTAGATGGCTGTTACGGGATTTTCTCCTACGGGTTATGCTAAAAGACACGTCCTAGCCACGTATCTATCTCCTTCGACGTCGTTATTTCTCATATATATATATATATATATATATATATATATATATATATATATATATATATATATATATATGTATATATATATATATATATATATATATATGTATATATATATATATATATGTATATATATATATATATGTATATATATATATATATATATATATATATATATATATATATATATATATATATATGTATATGTATATGTATATGTATATGTGTATATATATATATATATATATATATATATATATATATATATATATATATTTTTACAAATATTACTGCTGTTCGCCCTCGTAACTTTTGATTGTAAAAATATCAGCCTGACTGAGACCGGGAAAAGACATTGTCTATATAGGTGCGTCTTAGTTCAAACCTTAACGTCCGTTGGAGAACAGGATAGGTAAGTTAGGCCTTTTACCCTATAGGAAAATTTCCTATCAGCCTTAAGAATAGGTGGTCCTAAGGTCCCCTTTTCCTTCCTACCTGTCTCATGGCGAATGTTTTGAATACAAGAACGTGGACACCTGGGGTGATTGTTGTTGACCTAGGCCGGTCCGAGAACTTCAGAGAGAGAACCAAGCTTTCGGAGAGATAACACGTCCAGTTGGACCTCTTCCCCCTTTCTTTGTCTATTATTCTATTAGTGAAGTGAAGAAACAATTGCAAGAACTCCACGTCGGTCGTTGATGCGCACAACGTTCGTCCTAAGGTAAAGTCGCTTTTGTTCAAAACTTCGCCCATTCTTTATCTTTTTCTGTATTTCAAATTTCCTTTGTTCCCCTTCAGCCACCACTTACGGTATATGTGTTCACGAAGTCTAGATTAAGTCAAATTATTTTATTGTTAGCTTCAACCCCATTATTCCAGTAAAATACCTAGGATTTAGGGTAAGCAAAATCAGGTTAAATCTCGATGCTTTGTATGCCTCGCGTCCGAATGTTTGGAAGAACCGTTGCGTTTAAAATCAAATTCATCTCAAATATTCTTTGTTAAGGTTAATAACCCTTAACTGGCGACCTTTGGCTAATTAACGTCTGTCTTTGAGGTTAACTTTTGGCTTCAAGTGACAGGTTACGTGTAATCTTGGTTTGCAGGGCCGTAAAAATTACGTAAATTGAATAATACATGATCAACCAAGACCTCCCACACGTAACATTGGCGACCTTGCGTAGAATCTAAAGTACATTTTAGAGAAAGAATCTGGAGAAAAGGAAATTAAAATTACATTAATTCCAAAAAAAAAAAAAAAAAATAAAATAAAAGTCAGATATCGAACTCAATTTCATTCTTCCAAACAAGGAACGAGGCATAATAATAAGCAGTAAAGAGAATAGTATAACAAGTGTAGCGAGAATTAGCGTAGGAAAGGGTGCAACTCGAGAGCAGAGCGTCATAATTTATAACGTCTAAGACAAGGACATTACCGTGTTCGGATCGTGAGTCAAGTCGTTCAAGTAACGAATTCAAAGGCCGAATCGCGGAGCCCAGTTCATGTACACAAAGTAATATACTAATCGCGTCGGCAATTCCGATCGTTATTGTTTGCATATAGCGGGAATCATTCAAAAAACCGTGTCAGTGAAGTAGCAAACGAACTGAAATAGTAATTTTACAATAAAGGCACCGTTCAACAACGTAAATTTACGCAGGCAAGCTAGCATTTCTCTTTTCATTCTTTGTTTAATGTCCGGGTGAGAATACGATAACAAAGACAAAGTTGTTTGGTAATTTAGTTTTCCATCCGTAACGTAAAACACTATGCATGATTGGTATATTTAAAGTAAAATCTGGATACCTGCATTTGTTGCGTTGTTTTGAATTTGTTTGAAAAAGAAAATACCCGCCATCTTGGATCCCTCCGCCATGTTCGCGCGGTTGTTTTGAAATTGTTCGAACTGTTTGTGAGAGAACGGCCATTTTGGGGTTTCCTTCGCTGGCCGAGGCTGTTTTGAAATTTAGGCCTAACGGGACCTTGGCCGCCATCTCAACGACCTTGTTATTGTGACGTCGACTCTGCTCCCCGCCACTCTTGGGGCGTATATTTTTTTTTGCTTTTCGTAGCGAACCCACCTCCTAATATCTTAGCTAGGAAAAACCCAAAAGATAATTTAGGCAGGGAAAGTTAGGCCTTAGTTAGGAGTAATAACAAGTTCCTATACGAATACCTACTATAAAATCATATAAAGAAAATTTAAAATTTTTACGATAAACTTTTGTGACGTCGGCTCCCGGGAAAATTAAGATAAAGTAATCCCTAAGGAAGCCAGGACGACGCATCTATATCATTTTATTAAGATCCATGCCATTGTGCATGTATAAAATCTTTGTTTACATGTTCTCAAGCAGCAAGAAATTCGCTGATTGAAAATCTCTCTCTCTCTCTCTCTCTCTCTCTCTCTCTCTCGTCATTCAAGTAAGCATTCCTAACCTAAGTGTACGTGACCCTCTTCAAAGAAAGAACGGCCGACACTAGGCTAATTAATTCGAATACAATAAGCCAAAAAAAAAAAAAAAAAAAAAAAAAAAGAAACACCTCTGTCCCACAATAGATGAGGACAAGTTAAGAGTACTTACGATACAGTGATAAACTGTCGGTCACGAGTGAGGCCTGCTATCCAGACCGAAGCAAACAGTAGTTTTCACCCTCTGAAAAAAGAAGGGGCCAGCCGTTGTTGCCAGTACTGGGACCAGCCACTCACGAGGATCTTTAAGAAAAAAAAAAAAAAAAAAAAAACCCAAATTCACTTTATTCCACAGTGCCAATAATTTGCAGCACTCATCACTGGAATAGCTTACTTCTCTATCTCTCTCTCTCTCTTTTACCTTCCCTTTCTCTCTCATTCGATTGTTGCACTCTGCAGGGGGTGTAGAGTGCCTTTCCTCCCATATAGCCTAGTTGGACTCCAGTAGAGGGTCCCTAGGAACACATTGGCACCATAAGTGCCACCAAGCAAGAATCCAAAAAATAAATAAAACAAAACCAAAAGGGAACACAGAAGAGAAAGTTCTTCTGGAACCTAACCTGCACCAGTGCCTAGGGATACTGAGTGCCACCAGTGTGACCTGTACACGGCACACCCAAACTACAGTGCCACCTTTTGAGAAAGGGTGCCACGTCATTTGAAGAGACACTTCCTCGCTGCCCAAATACGCCCGTCGACCGGTTAGACGCCCTTCCCCACCAGAACCATGGCAGCAGAGCATTATAAAACTTTCCTGGGGCTGGGGACGGCGGCAGGTCTCACTGGTTCGGAACTTACTACCTGGGTTAAGGAGCAAGTGGACGACTTGGCCAAGCGGGAGAAGGAAGAAAGACTCGAGCAGAGGAAGTATGAAGCCGAGCAGAGGAAGTATGAAGAAGAAGAACGAAGGGTGTATGAAGCCGAGCAAAGGCAGTATGAAGAGGAAAGAGAAGAAAGAAGGAGACAGCATGAGTTAGCCTGCAAGGAAACTGAGTTAGCCCTAAAGGAGAAGGAGCTCGAGCTTGAGAGAGCGAAAATGGAGAATGCCGAAGCTATGGCTAGCCATCAAGCCTCCAGTCCTACACCTGCTGCATCAAACGCTCCAATTTCGAGCATCAATTCCCTAGTCCCCAAGTGGACTGAGGACGAGCCAGAAGCATGGCTGGAGGAGATCGAGGCTCTTTTCGATAACTACAGCACCACGGAGACGGAGAGAGCCTTAATACTAGCCAAGCATATGGAGGAAAAGCTAAGGCAGCGCCGCTCACTGGAGAAGAGCCAGAGAGGCAACATGGCGGAAGTTCGTAGAGTCATTACAAAGGCCTACGAAATAACCCCAGAAAAATGGAGACAACGGTTCGAGGTCTTGCCAAGGAAGTCGGCTGGTCTTGGACGGAATGGGCATGTCACAAAACCCAGTCCGATGCAGCTGGTTCGACTCCTTGGCCTGCACGGCGTTGGAGGATCTTTTCAATCGGACCATGCTAGAAGACCTTTTCCAATGTGTGCCAGGGCCCCTTGCAGTATATCTTAACGATAAACAGCCCTCCACACTTATGGAAGCTTGTCGCATGGCTGATTCGTGGGAAACCTTCAATCAGTCGCATAGCACCTCTCAGAAGCGAATCATCCCTCCGGCCTACCTCTCGAACTCCACTCGCCCGAAGAATGGACTGCCTAGCAAGACCCTGTGCAACTATTGCAAGAAGGGGGCCATGCTGAAGCTGAGTGCCGATACAAACTCGGCACTAATAAGCAGCCTAACCCTACCAGCCAGAACTCCGCTCCCGATTCATCCGCTCAGCCCTCTCCTCCAACAGTTACTGCAGGCCACCGAGCCCATCCAAAAGGCCCGTGCAGATCCTGTGGGGCTGCTAGCCACTACAATGCTGGATCTCCGGCCTGTCCACATCATGTCCCCACCACCAAATTTGTCAACCTAATCAGCACTTCATTTTCTGCTGCTGGTCCGCACGGATCCTTTACCCGAGAGACTGGAAACCCAGTTCATCTCGGTGGCCCCTCTTCAGAGCACTAGCCTGCCAGTGACCCTTCGGTCACAGTAGACACTGCGGCAGATATTAGCCTGATCGCCAGGGCCCAAGTGCCAGCGGTGCTGTGGTTGTGAAGAAACGCGGTGGGAAATGAAGTGGATAGAGGGCCACACCATCACCGTTCCCACGGTCCAACTCCAGGTTATGACACCTTGGGGCACGATACCCCACCGCCTTGGCGTGGTAGGTGGAAGTCGGCCCGGAGTGGTCTTCTTGTTGGTCGGGATCTTCTCTGCGGAAGCCCGTCACCAACGCCACTTCGCAGTCAGCGTTACCTCCACAGAGGCCACATGTAAACCTCTCAACCATGACAAACCTCCACCTTCCGCCCACCAAAGTGGTCGCGGAAGGGCATAAACCAAATTATTTCAGGCCTAGCCCTCTCCAATCGCAAGGGCTGGCCCACCAAGAGGTCCTCCCCTCCGCGAAGAGAGATTCAGGAGGAGCAGTACCGCTGCAGGGCGTGCAAGCGGGCAGACCACTCCACAAATTGGGAGGGCTGCCCAAGCAAGCAACGCCCAGCGGACGCCCGAACAAAACTCTAGGAGAGGCTACGATCTCCTGCTGGGGCAGGAATCTCTGCCGCAGCCAAACCCAAGTCGTCCGAGAGGTATTGCACCTCTGGACCCCTTGTCAGGCATGCCTGACCCTCAACTGCTGCCAGTGCCACTTGCGAGCACTGAGCAGTGCCAGACTCCGTCCGCCACGGACGTTGAGCTACCAATGGAAAAGGCCTCTATGCCGGGTCTAAATCATGAGGCGAATCCTCCTCCGGGAGATTTAGGGTTCCCCATGCAGTTGATCATCGCGACTGGAGAGCCTCCAGCACCCAAGCTTCTTCTTCACAAAATTTGATTCCAGGGATGAACCCTGGAGGATCGAAAATGGTACCCCTCCCTTGGAAGACCAGGAACTGGCATCCTCGGACGCAGAAGTCGAGATCGCTCTCGCTCGGCTGTCGCAGCAGCCGGAGTAGGGAGTCCTCCTGCAGCTTTTGCAGTTGCCCCTGACTTAAGGCGCCCGCTAGCCCTTCTGGCCTGTCCCGGAGTTGGTGCTCTCATCACCTGCTAGGCCAGCTACTGATAGGCCTTGGAGGAAACCGAAAGAAGAAGAAGAAGGGGCGGAAGAGAGCCCAGTAGTTGCCGAGCTATAAGCTCCTCCTGGCACTAGTGCCCTCTCGGCACAGTGCCCTAACATCTAAGAGTGATCCTGGCCCCTTGCCCAGAGAAGGTAGCCAGTGTGATCTCTTCCTTTTATTTGTACCTAGCCTAGGCCACCTTAAGGTACAGTACATCAATTTAGTAGCCTTGTTCTTTCCACTTACCACCCGAGCCGCAGTAATCATGTAAGTAGCCTAACTAATTTCAGTAATCTTAACTATTGTGAAACGAGCCACGATGCTCGTGACACGCATGGCCTAAGACCTCAGTGAGGCACCCATTTATCATATGAGGCAACCCTCATGAATTAACTAGTAAATTTTAATTGTATTAAACATAAACCATGTTGTAATTTAGTTAGAATATTAACTCTTACGTTGGTGCTACGGTCGGGTTAGGATAGGTTAGGCTAGGGAATATCATAGAACGTGCCACTAGGCTAGGTCTAAAACACATCATGATTGTAGGAGGTAGCCTATAATAACCGTGAGCACCTTCTAGTACTATTAGAATTAGGTTAAGTAGTGATTATAGCTCATATCCTATCTAGGGTTAGGTAGTTCTGTAGCTAGGTAGGCTAACCAGGACTAATCTGCTCAGGGAAGGAGAGTAACCTACGAGAGGCTTAACAGCTTGTTAGTATAGACCTTCACGCCCGAAAAGGGAGTGAAGGCCCTCTTAAGGGGGAGCTTTTACAAATATTACTGCTGTTAGCCTCGTAACTTTTGATTGTAAAAATATCAGCCTGACTGAGACCGGGAAAAGACATTGTCTATATAGGTGCGTCTTAGTTCAAACCTTAACGTCCGTTGGAGAGCGGGATAGGTAAGTTAGGCCTTTTACCCTATAGGAAAATTTCCTATCAGCCTTAAGAATAGGTGGTCCTAAGGTCCCCTTTTCCTTCCTACCTGTCTCATGGCGAATGTTTTGAATACAAGAACGTGGACACCTGGGGTGATTGTTGTTGACCTAGGCGGTCCGAGAACTTCAGAGAGAGAACCAAGCTTTGGAGAGATAACACGTCCAGTTGGACCTCTTCCCCCTTTCTTTGTCTATTATTCTATTAGTGAAGTGAAGAAACAATTGCAAGAACTCCACGCCGGTCGTTGATGCTGCACAACGTTCGTCCTAAGGTAAAGTCGCTTTTTGTTCAAAACTTCGCCCATTCTTTATCTTTTTTCTGTATTTCAAATTTCCTTTGTTCCCCCTTCAGCCACCACTTACGGTATATGTGTTCACGAAGTCTAGATTAAGTCAAATTATTTTATTGTTAGCTTCAACCCCATTATTCCAGTAAAATACCTAGGATTTAGGGTAAGCAAAATCAGGTTAAATCTCGATGCTTTTGTATGCCTCGCGTCCGAATGTTTGGAAGAACCGTTGCGTTTAAAATCAAATTCATCTCAAATATTCTTTGTTAAGGTTAATAACCCTTAACTGGCGACCTTTGCTAATTAACGTCTGTCTTTGAGGTTAACTTTTGGCTTCAAGTGACAGGTTACGTGTAATCTTGGTTTGCAGGGCCGTAAAAATTACGTAAATTGAATAATACATGATCAACCAAGACCTCCCACACGTAACAATATATATATATATATATATATATGGAACTTTCGTACTTATACCCTTACGGTATCATTTCCAATGCCATCCCCCCATCGGACTCCTAAACTTCTTGGGACTTCTTTATCTAAGTGACAAAACTTCTGTTCACAGTTTTGTTTTCATACCATGATTAAAGGTATGACAATATATATATATATATATATATATATATATATATATATATATATATATATATGTATGTGTGTGTGTATGTTTACGCGCACAAACCCCTCCCCTCCCCTTCCCTTCATATTCCCCCGTTTCCCCATCCTACCCCTCCCCGTTCCTTGTGTCCCATTTGTCTTGGCTGGCATATCCACAGTCATTTTCCCCTCCTCCCTCCCACCACTCCATCCCTTCCCCCCCCCTCCCCCTTCCATGCATCCCAACCACTTTCCCAGCCTTGTTCTCTTGTCTTGATTTACACAGCAATACTCATAAGGGTTTCTCTCCTTTTTTTTTTTTTTTTTTTTCCTTCGTTCTTTCTTTCTGCAAGATTCATCTCAGAAGCAGTGGAAATAGTAGCGGCTGTCGAGACCGGTTTCCCGGCCATTTGTCTTTTTTACTTGCTTTTGACGCCATTTTTAAATCTCGTGTGTTATTTGTGTGGTCTGAGAGCGTGTTAGTTTGTGGTCATCATCATCATCATCATCATCATCTGCTTTTCAAAGCTGCCCACACACTAAGCTCTTTGAATAGGCCATACGTGCATAATTGAAGACGTTTATCTTGATAAAATTATTTCTGGAATCATTCAGAGCTCTTATTGATTATTCCACATTTATCCTGGGTAGAGGCCAACACCTTGCATCCCCCTTGAACTCATGCTTACGTTCAAGTATAGGCGTCATTGGACGGAAGGGGCTCTGCAAGATTTATCAGCATGGCTACAATAACTTGCAGCCACGTAAGTCCTGAGTTGGCTCGACCCTTGGGAACGAACCGTTACTGGGTTCTGCCTTTCTCTTTCAGAGATTTGCCAGATACCTCGGTAATCAAGGTTCGTCGGTAATCAAGGTTCGTACCAGGGTGGAACTGGCAGCTTTTCCAGTGGACGGAAGCCCTAATAGGGAGGCTTCATAGTAATATTTGGGCTAAAGTTACCACCCCACTTGATGTGTTTTGCTGTTTTTTAAGATTTTCAAAATGTCAGTAATTTATTATTTATGCATGTATTCGTGTTGATCAAGCAAAAACCATTAATTTAGCAAGCGTAATTCCAGAAGTATTATTGAATGATTTGGAAAGACATCACTGAGAAGTATAGTTTCATATATGAAAGTTGACACATGTACATATACACGTTCACACACACACACGTGTGTATATATATATATATATATATATATATATATATATATATATATATATATATATATATATATATATATATATATATATATAAAGGAAATGCTAGTATAATAATGACATTTATAACTCTGTTAGCTCTTCAAATATTTGCTGCACTTCTTATTTCCAAGACTGAAGTCTTGAAGGAATAAAAAAAAAAAAAAAAAAAAACAACCTACCGCTGTGTTGGCATTGAACTCGAAACTTCACAGAAACGAAACTCGAGACGTTAGGAATGATACTGAAGACTTCATCTTAGAGATGAAAAACTGAGTCGTTTTGGGAGGGGAGTATTGAAGTTCGATATAAGAAAAATTGTATTCTTTTGGACCTAAGAATGGTTTTTCGGTGATAACTACTTAGCCTCGGTACTGTGGTAGATTGAATGCTGATTTCAGGAAAACAGACGAAAATAAAAATGACATTGTGGTCATTGCATGCCATTTTTTGAATGGGGACGAACCTGTAATTGAATTGCCGTGAGATCACTTATTGCTGAAATTATACAATTTATTATATATAAGATTTATATAGTTTGAAAATATATTTTTGTATTTATAATATACTTCCCATATCAAACCGTGTATTAAGATACTTCCCATATCAAACCGTGTATTAAAATACTTCCCATATTAAACCGTGTATTAAAATACTTCCCATATCAAACCGTGTATTAAAATATTTCCCGTATCAAACCGTGTATTAAAATACTTCCCATATCAAACCGTGCATTAAAATACTTCCCATACCAAACCGTGTATGAAAATACTTCTCATATCAAACTGTGTAAGAAAATACTTCCCATATCAACGGTGTATTAAAATATTTCCCATATCAAACGTGTATGAAAATGCTTCCCATATCAAACCTTCTATAAATACTTCCCGTATCAAACTGTGTATTAAAATACTTCCCATATCAAACCGTGTATTAAAATACTTCTCATATTAAACCGTGCACCATTGTCTATTTAAAGATCAAAAAGGAATTATTTTCGATAGTGTGGTGTCACATTCTGTCTCTCCCTTTCCCGTCAGTTCTTACAAGAAAAATATACTCGATGAACACGGTGGCAGCTGATGATTGAAAACTGGAATATGAATATTTTTGTGCGGTTTGAATATTCTGTTGCTTATGACGTCTGAAAAGCATGTCTCGCCTGCAGTGTTAAGTTAAAAGGCTTGGATAAGATTTTCTTTTTATAAAACTGGGATTTGAAATTTATTTCGTACTGAATAGCTAGTTTTTGTAAATATTGTTAATGAAAAACTTTTTAAATTGTGGTTGTGTGTGTGTTTGTTTAGAGAGAGAGAGAGAGAGAGAGAGAGAGAGAGAGAGAGAGAGAGAGAGCACGAGATTTGTTTGTTACGGTCATTCAACCTTTTTATATTTAATTTGTGTGTAATCTTTAACGAAATAATTAGTGAATAATTTCTAGCTTACGGTTAAGAGAATGTCAGTCTATTGAATGAGAGAGACCTCAAGAAATAGTTAACGACATCAGGACAGGTTGTCAAGGCAGTTGGAAAGTTTGTGACTTGGCCAATTCTGATTTCTGGCAGCCTGGCTTTGATCTTCGCCATACATCTCGTAGGAGACCTCATTTGACTATGGCAAGACTAATTCAAAGATCTCTCTCTCTCTCTCTCTCTCTCTCTCTCTCTCTCTCTCTCTCTCTCTCTCTCCCCGTCGTTTTGAACTTAGACCATGAGTTTTGAATGTCAGTCAGTTCGAGAGGAATATTCAATGTGGCGCGGTTGTTTTATGCATTATTTGTCAAGTCTTAAAAGTTTCTGAACGTTGAAGCTAACATAAAAAAGGACGTAGTTCAGTTGGTTCTCCAAATCTGAGTCTCCAAATGCCGCCATCGAATGAACTGTGTGTTTCACTACAAAATTTCCAAATGGCGCCAAGGAGGGAGGGTCCTTTACCTCCTTTTTCGTAACTTTTAATGTGGCTCGTCATGGATGGGATCTGATCCTCGACAGCACATTCTAAAAGTTTAGGGTTAAGCCGAGGGTAATAGAGAGAGAGAGAGAGAGAGAGAGAGAGAGAGAGAGAGAGAGAGAGCTGCAGCTCTGGCGGTGGTGGTCTTGCTTGGCTTTGGTGGAAGTCTTGCATCAGCGAGAGTAAAATCCGGTACTTTTTTTTTATTTTTAGTTTTTCATGCCGAACCATTTTTTAAAGGGGTTAGATTACTGCGCATTGGCCAAACGTTTCTGAAATTGTCCCTTCTTCTAATCTCTCTCTCTCTCTCTCTCTCTCTCTCTCTCTCTCTCTCTCTCTCTCTCTCTCTCTCTCTCTACTGTTCGACTCTGTGTCTACAGTAGATACTCAAGTCATTTTCTTACGCTCAGAAGGGTGTTTGGTTCGTCGTTACTTTGGTATTGGGCTGGTGAGTAAAAGTCCACAAACGACACCGTAAATCCCCAGTGTTAATTGATTTTTTCTCGAAAGGGCTCTTACACCCCGCAGGCCGCACCTCCGGTTATTCAATGCCCCATTTATTGTTGTGGGTCTAAGTTTTTGCCATTGTTCGTGCCGGCTGGTGTTTACAAGGTTTGTTTTCTGTTGTCGTTACTAATATAGTTTCACTTTTCCATTGTCAGCGGGGATGTTAAATTATCCAAAGAGATGACACCAATAGCATTAAACGCAACCGAGTTTTCTGTACAGCGCAAAATGCTGTATAAAAGTTTCAGCGCTCAGCTGCTCCCCAGATACGATCACGTGAAGGTGTGTCGGCGACGCCTTCGGAAAGCGCTGCCAGACGCACGATCCATGGCTAACCTTAGCCTTGTATAAAATAAAAACTACTGAGGCTAGAGGGCTGCAATATGGCATGTTTGATGATTAGAGGGTGGATGATCAACATACCACTTTGCAGCCCTCTAGCCTCAGTAGTATTTAAGATCCGACGGCGGACAGAAAAAGTGCGGACGGATAGACAAAGACATCTCAATAGTTTTCTTTTACGGTAAACTAATATAGTCTCATGTCTTCGTTAGTTTCAAGATAATTGACCTAAAATTTCTCAAGAACTTGAGAGTTCTTGCAAAGTTCAATTGTAATAATAATAATGATAATAATAATAATAATAATAATAATAATAATAATAATAATAATAATAATAATAATGTTTCATAGTTGGGTGGCTTCGTAATTTATTTTTAATTTTAATGTCTTCAAGTCCCTTAGATGATGGCTGTGGTCTATATTTAGCATAAAAGTGTAAGAGACGCGAAGTCAAGAGTCGTCAGAAGCCTTTAAATGTTGCGATCTTAAGTCACTTTCTCAGTCCTATATTTGGAAACTCTGAAAATAGATATAAAAAAAAAAACCTGGAAGCTTAACTCCTATTGGGGTGATGGCTGTTCCAGGAATAGTTTAGTAAATGTTATTATACTCGGTCATGTACAGTTTACTTTGTCTTGTACTTTGTGTTATTCCAAACATAATGTTGCTTTCTGTTATGAAGAGACGGTATGCGTTCAGTGCGCGGTGTTATTTGTAATCAATCATCTCATAATTGCGCTAATGGATTTTCCTCATAGCTGTATTTCTGTATATTTTCAGTCGTATTTTAAAACAGCATGATTTATGACGCATTTTGTGAATGGCTTATTTCCGGAAAAATGGCGTTTTTATATATATACGAAATGTTCCGCAGTATTTTCGTTTTGTGTGGCATTTCCGTTGCTTGAAATATTCCGGGGAATGAACTGGCTCACAGATATTGATAGCGCACTACAGAAATGTACAAGCTATTGTCCTGAGGCTGTGATTGGAAATGCTCTGTAGGTTTTGATGTTGAATTATGACTGCTGGTTTTACTTATATATTCATGAGTGCTAGATTGTCAAAGACTCGCCAGACCTGGAACGATATTTACGGATGCTCCAGACAGTGATAATTATTTTAAATGATAATACGACTCTCATTATTTTTAATTTGCTGAAATAATAGTGGATGTCGAGCTCAGATACTGGTGTCAGTTGCCCGGGTACTCGCTAGATTTGGATATTTTTACGCGTTCTAAAGTAATTATAACACCAAATATAGTAGTCTTGATTATTCATCTAGGTAGGGTCTTGAATGGGATGTAGTCAGTCAGTCCTAGAATGGCCACTGCTACAAGTCATAGTCTTGGTTTAATCGCGTTTTACCTCGGAATTTCTAGAATCCTTTATTTTTCAAAGTCAGCAGCGACCTTTCTTTTATGCAAGCTTATATTCAGCTACCTCAGTATTAGTAAAAGTTTACGACAGAAGACTCTTGTTGCAGCATAATTATTCCCTTGAATTTGTTTTTAGAAAAATGCAAGTCATCAGTATTGACGCAGTGCTATAAATAATTTTGTAAAAGTTGTAAATTGTACTGGGCTAATAGACTCCCCCTTCGGAACGCATCGACGTTACTGAAGGTTCATCGATGCGTCCCTTCTGCGTCAGCTGCCGCTCTTTCTGCCTTTTGCTTTTCAGCGGTTGCCTTTGGCGTCTTCTTGCTTGGCTGTCCAGCTTCTTTAACGCTACCTTGCTCCAATTTTCACTTCGAATGTACGAGCAAAATCGTCGAATGCGCCGTTGAGGTGTTTGGAAACGTAACTTCGTGCTCTGGTAAAAGTGATATTCTCATATTCTTCAAAAAGATACGAAAAATAGAATGTTGCTACAAATTACTAAGCCAAACTCGCATCCATATTTGTAGGTGTAATTTTTAGCTTTGGAAAATATCGGGAGTTCTGTTCGTTGGTTAAGCATTTTTCATTACTGTACGATTTGTTGTAGAATTAAGGATTGCGGCCTTTTCAAATGTTATTTTTCGAAATATTTCGGGTGATCAGATACGTTTCCCCTACATTTTTTAATTCAGATGGTCCTTTCTTCGAGGTGGCTGTCAGAACGATTAATTTTGCGAAAGATCGAAATTACCTATGACTGCACCACGAGAGCTCTAATTGTTGCCAACATTATCACCAGGAATAGTCACAGTAACTGTGTTAGTTAAGGCTAAGGAAATGTCCAGAGCTCGTATGAACTGTCTTTTGAGAACGGTAGTGAAACCACACTGCGCGGAAGTCACCCACAGAAGTCTATGAACTAATGCTATTAGATTTGCTTGGATGGTAAACGCCAAGTGCTTTCATGCTAAATATATTCTTGCAGTTGAAAAAAAAATATATGTTTTGTGGTAAATAAGAATTCGGTTTGATAGAAGAATCATTCTGTTTTGTTAGTTTATCATTAATTTGACTGATGATTTCAGTCAGTAGGCAGACGCAGTGAGTGGGTTAAATTAGATTGTAATGGTAATGATAATTTTGTAGATAAGTATAATTTGATTTACTTGCTGTAGTGTTCGTAGAGAGAGAGAGAGAGAGAGAGAGAGAGAGAGAGAGAGGCAGGCCAAAAATTCTAGCATTAGACAGGGGTAAAATGTTTTTTTTAAATCTCTAGAATTAGATACCATTATGTACAAGAAATGGCTGTTTTGTACTGAGCTGTAGTAACCATATTGTTTCCATATTAAGAAATTAAAAGTTTTTTTAGATCGAGGTTGGCCTTGTACGATGAAACGATAAAGGTGATTAGGGTCTTTGTAGTCAGTACAGTTTTTGAAGGACTAAATTACGCGTTGCCAAGGAAACAATGTCAGATCATCGTATAGCTTCAGTTTTAAGTCTATGACGTAATTCTGAGTAGCAGATTTTGATTGTTTTTTAATGTTTTTTTTTCCAAGTCACATCGTCAGATACTCGAATGAGATGTTTTCTAAGTAGTGTTACTGTTAATTAGTTGCTGTCATTCATGAGGTTTATAGAAGCAGGGGTACGATGTTGCACTGGAACAATTAAGAAATAATTTGTGGTAAGTGCGCAGAATCAAATGCGGTTTACGGTTGTAAGTCAGCCGAAGTGTACCTTTAGTCTTCCATCTTGTTCAGGAAAAGCGATAAAAAAAGTTTCCCCAGTTTAGAAGTTGGTGTGGCGACGGTGAGTTATCTCTTGTAACTACTAAGCAGAGCCTGCTGTCGTAACTTCGAGAAGGATTTTTGCAGACATTGCGCGCACGCGCCTGGCCCTTCTTTTCTAGCCGGCTCCTGGAGTGATGATGCCTGGGTCGAGTTCCTCCGTCCCCCCCCCCCTTGCATTTGTTCCTTATTGCTGGCTGGGCCCTTTTTGTCTTTTTGTTGGCCACATTGTCCCCATTTGGTTTAATTTCTCTCTCTCTCTCGCTTTCTCTCTTTGGTAGTTTTCATTTTTTGCCGATTAGTCTTTAAATAATATAATGAATTTGATTTGGAATGTTTCTGTGATTCCGGACCGTATGGGCAGTCATCTTAATCGTCTTACTATATTATTTTAGGTTGAATGTATTCAGAGGGTTGTATATTTTTGGGTCCGTTGCCGCCGTTGCGTGTGCTGAATTCTCTCTCTCTCTCTCTCTCTCTCTCTCTCTCTCTCTCTCTCTCTCTGTGCCAGACGCTGCCAGCAGATGAATTTCCAAAAGGTTAAAGGCCACGGGAAATGGGACTGTGACAATTCTTTTGACGGAAGGGTTTTCGGTCCGTGGAAATTTATTTCTTTAGGGATAATAGTTCATAAGACGTATTGCTCTTGTAGGCTATGGATTCTGTCGTAAATTTTCCATCTTTTGTGCGTGCGCGTGTGGGCGGAGAGAGAGAGAGAGCTGCTCACCTGTGAACTATTGAAAAAGTCGCGTTTTGCGAGTGGGCTGTAGGCTGCGTTCGTCAGTCCCACGCACTTCGACATAACCCCTTTTATGAGAGCGACGACAAAGTGTGCGTGTGAATGCGCGTGCGCGTGTCGTGTCTATGGTTGATTCTGTATTTTCTCTCCTTGTCTTGAGATTGAGAGACTGCAATGCTGCTTCAAAGAGCCATATTCTTGGACATTACTTGACTGAGTTTTTCAAGGGTGTCGTTTTGTTTTGGCTAATTTTTTTAATGACTATTTTCAGTATCTCTTCATAATGGTCTGTACTTTCGTTTTTGTTTTGTCTATTTATTATGAGTTGGTATATCTCTTGGTCTAGGGTCTGTACTTGAGTTTTTAACGCGTAGAAATTCCATTCCATGAAAGCCTATCATTTTCCACATAAAAAAGTGGTTATTCATTAGGGATTCTTTTCTCATACGGACATTCTGTTCTAAGAAGATTCTTTTCACACAATGTCATCATATTCTTAGATGGTTCGTAATTTCCACCTGAAGGCATTCAGTTCTGCTAATAGGTTAATGCCATTTGCTAGCCTTTTAACATATAACTGCATTGTGTTTCTCTTTTACCTGATGGAAATTCCAGATTGGTTTTTGTTACGAGTATTGGCCGGAAAGAGTGTGAAACGTTATTCTGTAGGAAACTGCAAGCCCATGCAGATTTTTATTTTGATTTTAACTTTTAGTGAGGGTTGAATTGTCATTTTGATTGAGTTGATAGAAAGTTACGTCTTATTTAAAGTATTAAATATTTACCGTATCAGCAGTAATTCCCCGTTTTACACTTCTTTTTCTCACTGATACACACTTCATCGCCCTCCCCACTGGCCCAGTTCACCTTATTATCCCTGTTCTCAGTTTATTCTCCCTCTTCTTCCTCCCATTCCCCCCGCGTCTCTTCTTCATTGATCCGTATTTTTCTTCCTATTCCCACTGCCCGTGTTTCCTCTTCCTGACTGACTTATTTACACTTCTCTTCCCATCTTAACTGCTCAACTCCCCACGTCTTCGCTGACCCATATTTACACTTCTTCTCTTCCTCCAACTGCCCCAATTCTCCTCCTTTCCACTGATCCCTATTTACACTCTTCCACCTCACTCTCTCACTGCCCATATCTTCTCTTGTTCATTCTCTCTCTCTCTCTCTCTCTCTCTCTCTCTCTCTCTCTCTCTCTCTCTCTCTCTCTCTCTCTTCTGTTTGCAGTTCACCGTATGCGTTTTCTCTCTCTATCCCTCACTATTCATCTGGACTTCCTATCCCGCACCGTGCAATTGCTTTTTTTCATTTGCAATTTCCATTCCCATCTTTCCATCTACATTACTTCCTCACTTTGGATCTTGTTTTCCTCGCACACTTATCTTCTCCCTCTCTGTTCCTCCCCTTTCCATTTACACTTTCTCCCCCAATCTGATTTTCTTTCCCGTCCACACATTCCCTTGTCTCTCACTGTCCTTTCATCTTTCCCTATACAAACCGCTTCTCCATCACTGCGTCTCCTTTTTCATCTTAATTTTCCTTTTTGTATCTACCTCCCATTTTCCTCACTATCCCTCCCTTTTTGCCATCTATTCTTTTCTCTCTCACTTTCAGTATGCACTTTCCCTTTTTCCTCACTGCTCCCCTCCCTTTTCCTTATACGCTTTCCTTTCTTCCTCACTATCCTTACGTCGTGACATTTATGACTCCATTCCTCCTTTCCCCCCCCCGTCCCTCTCCACTTCCAGCTACTTTCTCCTCATTTCCTCACTGTACCTCCCACTTTCCTTGTACGTTTTCCCTTCTCCCTCACTTATTCTCCCTCTTTCCAATCACTCTTTCTTCCCTCTGTTGCCATATATTCCCCTTTACACTTCATTCCTCCCGTACTCTATATCCTTTTTCCATCTAAACTTATCTTATTCATTACTCTTCCTTCTGTTTTCCAGCCACACTTTAACTTGTCCCAGTTCCTCGTTGGGCGAGCGAGTTCCGTTCTCAGCTAGCACTCTGCTGGCCGCGAGTTCGAATCTCCGACCGGCCAGTGAAGAATCAGAGGAATTTATTTCTGGTGATAGAAATTCATTTCTCGCAATAAGCAGTAGGTCCCGTTGCTAGGTAACCAATCGGTTCCTAGCCACGTAAAATAAATCTAATCCTTCGGGCCAGCCGTAGGAGAGCTGTTAATCAGCTCCTCAGTGGTCTGGTTAAACTAAGATCTACTTAACTTGAACTTAACTTGTCTCTCAGTGTATTTCCCATTTATCCCCTCCTTTACTACTCTTGACTTCTTCCTCATTGCCGTTCTTTCCTCTGTCAGTGACCTCTATTAACATTTTAAGTTCCTCCTCACAATTCTGACCTCTGTGGACACTTCGTCTAGCTCTTTCCATTGACCCTTTCTCCATCTGCCCACTGGCCTATTTTTACACAGTCTCCTCCTCTCCCAGTGCCCTTCCCCTGTTCGTCACTGACACCTATTCACATTTCTCTTCCTCCCACATTGCTTCTCTCTCATCTCCACCATTGACCCATATTTGCGGCGCCTCTTCCTCATTCCACCGATTATTTCGCCTGTCAGCCGCTGTTTCTCAGTTTTTACCGTTCAGCTTTCTTCGTAATTGTTCCTACCCCTTTTCATGTACCATTTCTCTTCTCCTTTGCATCCTTCCATTCAGGCTACACTTCCCATCCTTCCATTCAGGCTACACTTCCCATCCTTCCATTCAGGCTACACTTCCCATCCTTCCATTCAGGCTACACTTCCCATCCTTCCATTCAGGCTACTCTTCCCATCCTTCCATTCAGGCTACACTTCCCATCCTTCCATTCAGGCTACACTTCCCATCTCCCTCATTCCTTCTTCTCTTTTCCATCCAAACTTTCTCCTCTTTCCACCTACATTTCCCTTTCTCCCTCCCTCCTCCTCCTCCCCCGCCCCCGTCCACGACTCCTCCAACCTCCCCTTCCTCCCGACGTAGGAACCCGGAACCCACACATGCCGCCTTCCCCGAACCCAATTAAAATAAGGAAGTAGAACCCCCTAGAGCGCTTTCTTCCTCCGGCGACGTTGCTCTCGCCGCCGCCGTCGCCGCCGCCGCCGCCGCCTCCTTTGAAGGAGAGCCTCCTTCGAGTTAGTTCGTGGCATTGTATCGAATTTGTCGGAGCGAGACTCGGATGGCCGCGCCGCGGAAGCCTCCCGTGGCGACTTTGTATTAGTTCGGGTGTGATGGCTCCCACTTTATTCATTTCACGAAAGGAGGAAGGAATTGGATTTCCAAGGGATAAATCTTGGCCCCCTCTCTCTCTCTCCCCCTCTCTCTCTCTCTCTCTCTCTCTCTCTCTCTCTCTGTGTAAAATATAAAAGGAACTCTATGGAATAAGGTTTCTTCTTGAATTTAGAATTATTCTTGGAAGTAAAAAATAAAATTAGAGATAAGTTTTGGTTATTGTTAGTATATGTATGTATTTATGTATGCATGTCTATTACTATATATGTATATATATATTATATATATCTATATATCTATATGTCTATCTATCTATGCATAAATAGATAGAGATGTAGGTATAGAACTATGCAAAAAGAAAGACTAATAGATTGATAGTGATTTTAATATATTTTGTAGTCAGAGGTATTACATGTGAAAACTGTTTTCTCCACTGTATTCTGAATTTGTCTGTGCAGTTGATTCCTTCAGGTATGCGTGTTCTCCTCTATATGGACTGTATGTAGTTGACAGCTCGTTCTAAGTTCTTTGGCGATGACGTCAGGTCTGAAATATGTTACTGGGAAATGTGTTTTGGGACTGACTGAATAATTTTGAAATGAACCTAAGACTGAATGACATTATTGGGAAATATACTTTAGGACTGAATAAAGAGTATTGTGAAATATACTTTATATTTACATATTGCAGAAATCTAATGAATGCTTACCGCTTCTGCCATATGCAAAAGTTAAGTATATCTTAGTTTTACCAGACCACTGAGCTGATTAACAGCTCTCCTAGGGCTGGCCCGAAGAATTAGACTTATTTTACGTGGCTAAGAACCAATTGGTTACTTAGCAACGAACCTACAGCTTATTGTGGAATCCGAACCACATGATAGCGAGAAATGAATTTCTATCACCAGAAATAAATTCCTCGAACTCTTCATCAGCCGGCCGGGGAATTGAACTCCGGCCTATCGAGTGACAGTCCGCAGCTCTACCGACTCACCCAACAAAGAGCTGCAAAAAGATAGGCTATTTCAGTACCCTTTGTCAGCGTCAGGAGTGAGTGCTTCTGGTCGCTGGCGTCCACGTTGTTGTGAAACGTCGCCCTGGCTACGGTGGGCATGGAAACGCCATCTGGGAGTTGACCAGATTGGGCGGCATATGTTTGTTGGGATACTTGACTGTCTGGGGCAGTGGGCGTTAGCGTAATAATTATCCCCTTCACGACTTTGTCTCCACTTCTGTGTCGTTTATGGTGTCATTTCCTTTACGCTGCATTGCATTTTTTGGTGGGCTTAGAAATACGTCCACGTGGGTATTTGGAAAAGTAATTTTATACAGTTCGCGAACGTCTCAACAGTTACTCTGCTCGGCAAATGTCATCGAGATGGCTGTAAAAAAAAAAAAAAAAAAATCAAAATATACTTTAAAAATTCCCATAAATAACTGACAAGTAGACATTAACGATTAGGCTCCTTAGGTTAAAAAAAAAAGCAAATGAATTCCTCAAAACTGACAATTTGCTTTTCACCATCCTAAATCCATCGGTAGTTCACCTGTTCAGTGTCTTTTCATTAAAACTCAAGGTAACGTTAGTGTTTATGAGGTAAACAGCAAGCATCTCCAACTCACAAAAAGATTGGCAGAGCATAATCGATCATTAACATGTCGATAAAGGAAACTAGTTTATACCTAAACAGTAGCGACACTTGTCTTGGCTGAAGGCTCAAGTGTTTTTCGAAAGTAGCCGCTCTTGCAAAAGGCAGACTCTGGATTTCTCAGATCAGCAAACCAGAATGTGAATGTGTCAGGAGGACACTGGAAATCCGATTTCACGGGCGAGTAAATCGCGAGACCCATTCGGAAGCAAGTGTTGTAGCGGATGCGCAGCAGTCCGCTATTCCGCACCTGCATGTTCCAATTAAATACTCTTGTCACGTATCACCTGTCCACATTCGCGAGATCAGTGTTGAAGGGTTGTTAACTGAATGTATGTTTTGGTCTTACTAATTGTGGTTTTATTTGCATTCTTTATATATATATATATATATATATATATATATATATATATATATATATATATATATATATATATATATATATATATATATATATATATATTATATATATACTCAATGCGATATACAGTTAGTTTGATAATTTATTTGTATAAATATTTATTTGCGCTCAACTACAAATTATGGCGTGGCTATCTCCTTCTTTACTTATGTGTGTTTTTAGTTTTCTGCAGAAGAAAACTATTGACATGGCTATTTGTCTGCCCGTCCGCCCTCTGATCTTAAAAACTACTGAGGCTAGAGGGCTGCAAATTGGCATGTTGATCATCCACCCTCCAATCATCAAACGTACCAAATTGCAGCCCTCTGGCCTCAATAATTTTTAAAATTTTATTTAAAGTTAAAGTTACCCATGAACGTGCGTCTAGCGCCGCTATAGGTGCCAAATACACAGGCCACCACCGGGCCGTGGCTGTGAGTTCATGGGCCGCGGCTGAGAGTTCCATGGGCCGTGGCTGAGAGTTTCATACGGCATTATACGCTTAACAGAAATGCCAACGACACAGGCCACCACCGGGCCGTGGCTGAGAGTTTCACGGGCGCGGCTGAGAGTTCCATGGGCCGTGGCTGATAGTTTCATACGGCATTATACGCTGTAAAGAAATGCCAACAACACATGCCACCACCGGGCCGTGGCTGAGAGTTTCATACAGCATTATACGCTGTACAGAAAGACGATTGCGCCGAAGAAACTCCGGCGCCTTTTTTACCCATTTTATGTTTGGCAACGACACGATGTAAATTAATGATGTTTATTGTTTATTGTTTATTAGCAGAGGTGTTGGGGGGGGGGGGTGGGAAGAGGGTGGGGAGAGGGAGAGGAGGGAAGTTGTCTTGGTATTAGTTTACTTTTGTGCGTGGCTCTCTCTTTCTCTCTCTCTCTCTCTCTCTCTCTCTCTCTCTCTCTCTCTCTCTCTCTCTCTCTCTCTCTCTCCCCGGGAAGTTGGAAATCCTGTTGGATGGAAAATGAGGAGTTGTCCTCGTCGGGAATTCATGCTGACCCTTGTCGGTCATCCAACTCTAACGCTGTGGATGAGCAGAGTCTGCCAACACTTCACAAGTTTCCTGGCTTTTCCTTCCCCAGACGACCTCGGAATTTCCTAGTCGTAAATTTGGTTGAATGAAATTCTTTTCAGTAATGGGTGTTGGTTGTGGGTGTAAATGATTAGAAAGTTGAAATTTTGGGAAATTTAGTGTAATTTCTGAGTAGAATACGGTCAGCTGTTTGTAGGACACGTTTAGAATTCTCCTTCGTAAAATTAGAGCGTAGGCTTTTTTAGACATCAATACCCATTAATTTCGTTTTTAAATAGTTGCCTTTAATTGTACATATATTGATTTCGGTGTGTAGAATTAAGAGCTAATTTTGCGTATGAAATTTTACGAAAGCGTGTATTGATTCTTTTGTTATCAGGTAAAAGTTATTTTTCATCCTCTTTTATATAAACTTCTGCAAATAGTCATACACGTGTTATCTCGTGCAGCTGTCACGTGATGAATCGTTTTTTCTCTCCTCAGATGTTTCACGGAGTGGTTTTTTGCAACGTAGACTTGAGGGTGTCTGTGAATTTGACGTTGTTTGCGTGAAACATTGTTAATTGCCTTTGTGTGGTCAGAATTGCTTTATATAGATACTTTGTACTTGAAGTTCTTGTATCTGGTGAGAGGTTGCGAAAAATATGCAAAAGTAATTTTGGACACTTCAGCATTTATAGCGTTTATTGCATACAAAAAAAAGTAACGCAGTTGTCCGTTGTCTACTTTATATTTATTAATTTTGCTATTCGTTCCTTTCTTTTTATTTATTGTTTTTTTATTTGCTCAAACATATGTTTTCTTGGCTCAGAATGTCACAGGGCACCGGACTTAGTTTAAATTTTCATGTGATGGGGTTTTGACTTTGCCACCTCAGGCATGTTGTCTTTTGAGTTTATTATTTCAATTTTTTGGGCAATTTCGTGATTATTGACTAGAGACTCTCTCTCTCTCTCTCTCTCTCTCTCTCTCTCTCTCTCTCTCTCTCTCTCTCTCTCTCTCTCTCTCTCTCTCTCTCTCAATTTTTCGGGTACCAAATGCAATTTCCCCAAGGAGATGGAAGGTGCATCAGCCAAACCTCGGGTGCCAAGTAGAGATCAGCGTCTAGATAATCTGCAGTTGAGCAAATTTTCTCAATCACCCGACGAGGAGAGAGAGAGAGAGAGAGAGAGAGAGATACTCACTTCAGAGGAGGTCTTAATAATGTAATTTATTACTTAATAGTCCTGCTGTTATCGTCGCTGTCTGCCTTTCGTAGAAAAGAAACCCGCATTCTCTCGTGTTTCGTTTTTATCATCAAAGCAGCAAAGCATCTTCGTCTGTGGGCGTAGATTCCCTTTTCCGTCCCCAGATCGTGGTTCCTGTCCGCTTTTTCTTTCTTTTTCAATTCTTGAAAATATACCAGGCATTCACAGTGACAGAAACAAATGAACGCCCAGTACCCCAGAGGATTTCTCTCTCTCTCTCTCTCTCTCTCTCTCTCTCTCTCTCTCTCTCTCTCTCTCGATTTACGTTTCTAAAGAAACCTCAGGACATTCAGATTGAAAGAGCAGGCTCGGTCAGTAATAGAAGCTAAGAGTAAGATGACGAGGAATGGGAGAAAGGGAGGGAGGGAGGGAGGCAGAAAGAATTGGAATTGTGGAAGAGAATAGAAATGGCGGAAGAAAAGGATGGCGAGGAAGAGTGGAAATAAAAGAGGAGACTGAGGAAACGAGATAGATGATGCCCTGGGGACGGAAACTCACAGTAGGCTGGAACATTCAGACGAAATGGGAAATTACACTGATGTAAAGTGGGTTTTGTGCATTGTCACTGCTCTCCACACACTGTTTTAATTTGAGACAGCGGAGAGGTTTATAACGAACCAATTGCTCAGTGGCAAAATGTTGAAAAGTGCTTTCCATAGTGGTCGTGATCTTATTCTACACAGGAAAGTTCTGTCATACTTCACATAGAATACTTGAGGTTCATTAGACTTTTCACAGTCCCGCACCCTCCCACACTCACATTTTCCCACACGCACACCAAATGTGTGTATATATGTCTGTGTGTATGTTTGTATAAAGAATGGAATGTCGGGAACCCTATCCTCTCAGCAGACCGACAGGCAACGGATAAAGTGCAACATTATGTAAACACTGGTCACATGAAGCATGCACACCTAGATTTGCTACAGACACTTAAGTGAACACAAAAGCTGTAAATGCCTAGAGTAAAGAAGTATTCCTTAATAGTTTATATACAAAATATTATTATTTGGTATGCTGGAAAATAACTGTATAGTTATAGACTATGATTGTTTTAGTGGAGCCCCTCAGTCTCAAATATAGGGCGAAAATCCTTCCCCGTGGTCCTCTTGCCACGGGTATGTGAACAGGCTTCTTTTATATATTTTTTTATGGGATTAGCACTTTTCCTTTATTGAGCGCTTCGCAGCTGCAAATGACCACCTCAATGATAGCTAATTGATCAGGCCTTCTAACTAAAAATCTTTCAGATCTGTAGCAGCAATGTTGGAGATGCGATAGTTTTTTTCCCTGGAGGAGGCTGTTGTCCCACGCTCCCCCAATAAGCTAACGAAAATGAAATTCAAATAAGTTTAGTAAAAGGATTATTAACTAGAATTACTGTATTAACTTGCCGTGGTGGATTTATTGCAGGAACGAAGCATTCCTTAAATGACATTTATATTCATCATGTGTAGCATAGTTTAGGCCAATAGCTGATAGGCTGTAGTCTTGTTAACCAACTCTTCGGGAAACTGCTCTTTTTCCTTTATGCAGAACGTTGTAATTGATGAAGTTAACGAGGTCAGTAGTATAGTATATTACTTACATGTTTATAGGCAGCTCCCTTTATAAGTAAAACGTTTACAGGCTCAAACATTTGGGTAAGTGACAATTTAAGTACATTGTGGTACCCATTTTGGCGGTACGGCATCAAATGCGGCCGAAAAAACCGCCCGTATGACAAGGCATTAGGATGAGTGTCATCAGCTGACGTGAATTGGTGTGATCCCACCTTTTGACATTCACTGTCGATAGCTATTTTCGATACTAATGTGCCTCGTCTCCGCTGCTTTTGGTTTTATACGTTTTTTGTCATGAATTTTGTGTCTTCTGAACTATAACGACTTTATAAATAACGAAAATTCAAACTAGTTAAATCTAGTTAGTGAGGGGTGAAGGTCTAACGGAGACAGATGTCGCTTTGTTCTTTTAGTTATGCAGCCTGCAACTTTATGGTGGCCTCGTCTTCATTCAGTATGATGTACAATCGATGAATCATTTCTCTCTCTCTCTCTCTCTCTCTCTCTCTCTCTCTCTCTCTCTCTCTCTCTCTCTCTGTATGTGTGTGTGTGTGTGTGTATGTGTCAATGCAGTTTCACAAAGGAGGTGGGTATCATTTAAGCTAAACTATTACAGTATATGGTAGAAAAGATATACTCTCTATTGTTGTTATACATAGCTTCGTAATTATTAGTTGAACAGGCCGGTGTGTGTGTGTGTGTGTGTGTGTGTGTGGTATGTGTGTGTGTGTGAGAGAGAGAGAGAGAGAGAGAGAGAGAGAGAGAGAGAGAGAGAGAAACTCTTTTGTTTGTTTTCCTTAATGTGCAGCCTCGTCGTAATGTTTTAATTTACAAATTAATTTGTTATTAATAATTGCATTTGTAATATACTAAGTTATTCTCCATATATCTACAGAGAGCTCCACGTTGGACAGGCAAGAACCAGTAACCTTGGAAAAATTCTAAATGGCGAAGACCTCTTTCATGTTAATTTTGTCAAGTTGTGTATTAATGTTGGTACCTTAAAAGTGAAGTAATACGTATAAGATTCATTGAAAAGTATAAAATTATAAGATTTTTTCGGGAACAAACGGCAGTTGAGAGTAGTTTTTTCAATATTCTATCACTCGGAAAAATATCTACTAATTTATATATTTAAATACTACTTTGGTGAGTTTTTTTTTTATAAAATCCCGTAGAATTTCACCTATGTGACGACTTTGTATGGCGGAAAACTCTGAGCATGCGCTGCAGTTAATGTACACAATTGTGCTGCAGTTAATGTACACGATTGTGCTGCAGGTAATGCACACAATTGTGCTGCAGTTACTGTGCACAATTGTGCTGCAGTTAATCTACACGATTGTGCTGCAGTTAATATGCACAATTGTGTTGCATTTAATGTACACAATTGTGCTGCAGTTAATGTGCACAATTGTGCTGCAGTTAATGTGCACAATTGTGCTGCAGTTAATGTGCACAATTGTGCTGCAGTTAATGTGCACAATTGTGCTGCAGTTAATATGCGCAATTACCCGATCTCAATTGGTCCTCCTAGTTACTGATTTTGCTAATCATCATCACGATTATCGGTGTTAATTTCCTACAATTTGTGACACAAATATCTGCCAGTGGTCACCAACTCCCTCACCGTTATCATCTGTTATAGCTGTGCACCCCACCATGCCCAAAGTATTCGTGTACCCTTTTTTTGGTGTTAATTAAATCTGAAAACAAAATGCAGGCTGTACTCTATTCTCAACAGGCATTTGCCCTTGGCAAAACCAGACGAACATTCTTGACTTTATTGGCTGTCTCTCTCTCTCTCTCTCTCTCTCTCTCTCTCTCTCTCTCTCTCTCTCTCTCTCTCTCTTTTATTTACGTACTCGTGCCTGCCTGATATTGAAACAGTCAGACTGAGAGAGCCTGTAATGTGGCAGACTGTCTAGCGAACTCCCGGGGGTTGGGGGCGGGGGGAAGGGGTTAGAGCATCCGAATAAGAGTATGAATGACAGAAGAAAGGGAAGAGAAGGAAGAGAGAATTGGGAAACAGGACACGAGGAAGAAATGGCTGTTGGCCCGAGGACGGAAATTCATCCCGGGGGAAGAATGAGGTGATGATGAAATTAGAAATTGCATTGATGCAACGTGTGTGTGTGTGTGTGTGAGAGAGAGAGAGAGAGAGAGAGAGAGAGAGAGAGAGAGAGAGAGAGAGAGAGAGAGGGAGGGGGAAATAAAAGTTATTACATAATTATTTCATGTATAATTGTGGACCCAAGATTTAAGTCTTCCTTTTAAACTGTATGTAATGGTGAAAAGAAGTGTCGTTAAGAACTGTTCCAGAACCATTAACGCAGAAAACAGTTGAAATATCTAACAAGAATAACGTAACGGTCGCCACACTTGACCAAACTGTCTGTAGAGTAAGAAACACAACGCGAACTAAAGCACATTTCAGTTTCATAGAACAAGTTTGTCGAAGAATTTCTATCAGAATTCTCAAACTTTCAATTTATTCTTTGATCAGTTCAAAGGAATTGTAATTAGCTAAGATAAACGAGTTTGATTTTTATTAACATACAATTCGCTAATTAAAAGATTCAGTTCGTTTTTGTAATTATTTTTGTTTAAATTATGTATGAAAGCGGTATCATTTGAAGGTGATTAGTTATATCTAACTCGCTTGATTATAAGATTTCTTTTGTGTCAGTTTCAGCGTGGAAGTAAAAAACTGTTCTCTGTGTAAGAAATCCCTTACTAAGTAGGCTTCGTAGAAAATTGCCTGAGATTGTAACATTACTGGGATGATTTCAGTGTGAAAAGCTCTCCCTGTAATTGTCTCTTAGGAAATGGAATATTATACAGTGGAGACATTGCTCGCAGTTCAGGTGCTTTTACATTTTGCAGTTATTTTCACTTATATTCACATAATTTTTATTTATCTCCAAGATGAGATGACAGTTGGTAGGCTTACTTTTTTCCTAACATGGCAGTTCATGACGTATTAATGTTGTTTCTAGTTCTCCCCCTGATGACTGTTTTCGGGACCACTTTCAAAAATGCATTGGAGTTTTAGTAGAAGTTGAATTTATATTCCAAACACCGTAGAGTTAATGCCAAAAAATATAGATGAATTTGTATTTAAAACACCGATGAGTCTATATTCAAGATGTAGTGGAGTTATTGTTTAGTATCCAGTTGGGTTTATATTCTAAACGCCGTTGAGTTTGTATTCAGAATGCAGTTGAGTTTTGTACGGCACCAACAGATATGGAATTGAGTATAGTAATTAAGTTATCCTTTGACGGAGATACACTCCCCATATTGTCCTCTCTCTCTCTCTCTCTCTCTCTCTCTCTCTCTCTCTCTCTCTCTCTCTCTCTCTCCTAATTTCCAAAGGATGTGGAAAGTTCATTAGCCAGATGATTGGGCGAGGGATGGAACGGGAGATTAACGTTTACATATAGTCCAGTCATATAAAATCCTCCTCACTGGTCGAATCAGGGAGTTGTGTAGGTGTGTATGTGTGTGCGTATATTAAGAGGTAGGGAGTTGTGAGCTGTTTATTGCAGCTTCTTAGTGTTTTAGGTATTAGTAAACAAATGGTTTTGTGATGACACAAGGGCCCTTTTTGCAGAGGGCCTCATTGTGAATTTCTTACGTTAATATTATTATAAAAACGCTTACTGTGTGGAGTTACTGTGTCATTGTTTATGGTCTTATGAAGCCTCTAGTCTTGTTTTCTTTCATGTAGCTTAGACCCTGAACGACTGTCGAGAGCGTCGAGGATCGACATTAAACATTGGCAGCAAGAGCACCAAAAAGGATTCCATGAGCCGAAAGTTGTTGTTTTCTTGTCAGAAGATTGTTTTGTGGTTGGAAACACCTCAAGTTACTCTCCCCAAAATTTGGGCGGGTTGTCCCCGAGGCGAACCATCCGTAAATGTTTGTTTTCTTTCAAAAAGTAGCTTCGCACGGACACAGGGTGTCTCAAAAGGCTTTTGTTCAGTCATTATCGTCATCATCCATTGGGGCTGTAGTTTTCGTTCCCCTTTCTCTCTTGAATTGTTGTTGGAAACAAAGCTGTTGTCTGTACCAGATTCTAGCAGGCTTTTGCCATTCACTGTGACAGAAACAGATGAACATCCGGAAACCCCAGAGGCTTAGGCTCTCTCTCTCTCTCTCTCTCTCTCTCTCTCTCTCTCTCTCTCTCTCTCTCTCTCTCTCTCTCTCTCTATTGATCCGTCAAAAATATATACTATCACAACATGACGGCCTCGACGAGGTAATCCTCACTCCACTGGGATGAAACCATTCATGAGATGTTCTCTCTCTCTCTCTCTCTCTCTCTCTCTCTCTCTCTCTCTCTCTCTCTCTCTCGTCAGACAACGTCTCCATATAACAGACAGACAGCCAGACTGAAAGAGCAAGTCTCATAGCCCTGTCTAGTCAGCTCACTGGAGAAAGCAGACGGGGAAGGATAGACAGGGAAAGCGAAAAGAGAAATTGGCATAAGAATAGGAGGAGGAGGAGGAGGAGGAGGAGGAGGAGGAGGAGGAGGAGGAGGAGGAGGAGGAGGAGGAGGAGGAGGAGGAAATGAGAGAGGAAACGGGGTAGAGAGAGATTGACATAGCTATCGTATTGATATAATGTAGGCTCTGTCCTTTGTTCTTGCACTTCCAGCGCGCTGAGAGTGTTCGGTAGGGGTTGTGGGGGGCGGGGGAGGGGGGGAGAAGTGTTGCTCAGTCCTCAAGATGTCTACAGTATGTAGGGAGGGAGGACTTTAGAGTTATTGACCTCGTCGTGATTTCCAAACTACATTTATTGTTAACGTAGAGGGGTAGTGACGTCAGTGCACTGTAAGGGTTAAGTAAGGTTCTTTGGAGAGCGTCCTTTCGGGCCCTAGTTGCATTCCCTTTCATTCCTTTTACTGTACCTCCGTTCATGTTCCTTTTCTTTCACCTTACCTTCCACCCTCTCCTAACAATTGTTGCATATTGCATTTGCGAGGTTATTCCCTTGTTGCATCTTTCAAACCTTTTTACTCTCACAGCGGTTGGGCGTTGGCCTAAATTTTATATTCCAATTCCAATATGTGTTGTGGATAAAAAAAAATGGTGTCATGGTGATCTGTACTAATATCATTACAACTGTTATTCTCAAAGATAAATTCAAGATCTTCTCTCAGCATAGTTTTGGATGCCTTAAGAAAAATTGGTGTTTGTGAGATTACTGCCTTACTTTAAGTCTCCCCAGCAGTTGTCTGAATGAGATGCAGATTTGTATTCCTCGAATATTTCTGCGGGCTTTTCCGACAGCAAAACAAGTCCGCCATCTTCCGAATACCACCTCATTCTAATTATTTTCCTTCTCTTTTATTTGCTAGTTTGTATCTCCGCACGATCTCTTCGAACGCCTCAACAAATGTGTGTTTGAAAATTTGTTCTTCCTTGAGGTATCTTTTTTTTTTTTTCATCCATGATGGCTCTTGTGCCCTGTGCGAAATAGCTGAAATGGTCTGTTCGAAAACAATGGTGGAGAGAGTTTCTAGGAAAGACATTCCATTGTTTTCGAGTATATCATTTCGTGCTTTACTTGAATTCATTAAGTTTTAGCGTTACATAAACTAAGGTCATGTCCGCTCTAAAGTAACGACGTCTAATATGAGAATCGAGTAGGTTGCTAGATGAGATCGTAATTTCTAGTAGGTGTTGCATCAAATATGTGTAATATCTCTTGAGGACAGCAGAAATAATGCTTTGGTGTTGTAACAACTAGGTTATCGTGGCAGAAGATAGAGGCTGACAGAGATGTGGAGAGTCTACCGGATTTATTTGAATTTTAATCTATTAAGTTACAGATTTACATTGTGTGGTTGTTTGATTGCGGTAGTTAAATTTTTTTACTGTTTTTTTTTTTGCATCTTACGCATAAATTTTTGTTGGTTTTTAAAATGATTTTTAATCATGTCTCTTAACTTTTTCTCATTCCTTGTCTGTCAAAAATTAAAGGCTTTTCAAAGCGTGGGATAAGTTGAGAGAGAGAGAGAGAGAGAGAGAGAGAGAGAGAGAGAGAGAGAGAGAGAGAGAGAGAGAGAGAGGCAGGCTTTTTATAGATCAATCTAAAAAGTTCTGGTCACGAAAGTTTGGAGTGGCATAGCTGATGATTATGAAACCACATATTCGGCCGATGTTGACCTCGTTTGGTGTCGATTGGGGCATGTTGAGGATGACCTATATTCTGTTTAGAGCCATTGTGAGTCTCTCTCCCTCTCAGAGTTTGTAGAATATCTAATCTTGTGAATGCTCTAAGTAAACCGTACTTTAGTACGGCGTTTCTCCGTGACTTTGTGTCGCCCCAAACTAATTTTCTTTTTCTTTCTCTCTTCCAGGTGAGTATCATCATTGTGACGTGTATATCTGCTGTCAGTGAGTAGCTAAATAACCCATCTGTTAATATTTGTGGTTTTTAATGAAATGAATTAACCCTGTTCGCTTGCACGTTACTCATTTTCGGGAGAGAGAAGGACTGAATTGCGGGATTTCTAAGTCTAGTGTAGAGTCTCTCTCGGCTTCTGTTTTATCTTGTTCATCTATCGATCCCTATTCATTACCGCCTCTCTCTCTCTCTCTCTCTCTCTCTCTCTCTCTCTCTCTCTCTCTCTCTCTCTCTCTCTCTCTCCCTCGCAAGGCGTTTCCTCGAAAACTGACGTTTTTTCAGTACAAAGCTACGAACTTCGCATCTGTGAAATGGATAATTTATCCTCTTCGTACTACAATAAACGTCACAAAAATTCTCTGATGCTGAATCTGCATTTTATTAAGGCCACACCTCGCCCACATTTCCCCCATTGGTAAGAGCTGGAAAGGAAGTGTTAATGGTATCTTGCCCTTGCTAGCTTGGGAGATGAATGGGCAAGATGTAACGTTTAATTACGGTGGCGGCTGTGGCGGATATTAATGGCGGTAATTTTAATTGTTCAGCAAATGCAAGTGACAGGGCGTAAATTTATATTAATCGAAATACCGGTTCTCACAATTTCATTTTCGTCTGTTGTGTAAACGCCTCGTGTGATTTTCTTTGTTTTCACATGCAAGAGTGGAATTTCTCTCGCTCTAAAATGCTTCTTTGTTGTATATTTTACTCTGATTATAACTATTGATTTTGTAATGTCTACAAATAATGGCATTAGTTCCAAATTTCATCATGGGATCGAAAGTATTTTTGAACGATTAAACACTGCGCGTTGAGTGACCGTGCCTCTGATAATTAGTACGCACCCTTAGACAAATACTTGATGTAATATTGTTTGCGTTCGTAAGGGGGAACCCTACATATTTAATCTTGGCTGTAATTGTTGGTATGCTTCGTATTCTCTTTAGTTCCTCATTGGAGGGGTGGGTACCGTTCTCAGCAAGCACTCTGCTGGCCCCCGCGTTCGATTCTCCGACCGGCCAATGAAGAACTAGAGGAATTTATTTCTGGTGCTAGAAATTCATTCCTCGCTATAATGTGGTTCGGATTCCACAATAAGCTGTAGTTCCCGTTGCTAGGTAACCAATTGGTTCTTACCCACGTAAAATAAATCTAAGCCTTCGGGCCAGCCCTAGGAGAGCTGTTAATCAGCTCCTCAGTGGTCTGGTTAAACCAAGGCATACTTAACTTCAACTTCGTATCCTCGCTGGCAGCCGTAGTAAAAATGATTCGTTAGATATGGCTGAAAGGATGAGAGCTCCGTTCTAGTGGCCTCATCCCATACTCTTTGACATATAAGTTAAGGAAGTCCTCCAAAGTCAGCGTTCGGTGAACGCCACGCTGTTCGTGCTTGGGGATTCTGGTTGAGTGGAAGGAGGGCCAGGGTTAACAATAGACCAGGGCGTTTAGGGAGCAGCCATAAGATCCACTTGGAGCCATTCGGGGCTCGGTATAGCTTTGGTCTTCTAAATTGGATTTTCTGACTCATGTTTAAGTGTCATCCCTGTCTCTTTTTGGTGGCGTAATCTGTACCCAAAGATCGGTTTTTAGGTTCGTCATGCCATTCCACATTTGTCTGTTCTAGTTATGGGTTTTTTCCTCTTCTTTGTCTAGTCACGTGGACCTCTGGTCAAACTAAAGAAGCAGCTCGCGTTCTATCCCAAGAGCCTGACAAGGAACGGAAGGATATATGCATTTCCTAAGTTATTGATTGTTTAGTTGACTACTGGCAACCGATTCCGGGACTAAGAGAGAGAGAGAGAGAGAGAGAGAGAGAGAGAGAGAGAGAGAGAGAGAGAGAGAGAGATCATAGTACCGTGACAGAAAAATGATGTTCCTCGACGACGGCCAATTTATAGCCATTTTGTAAAAAAATGGAGACGAGAGTAGTTGCGGTTGTTGCAACACGTGGAAGACAGAATCTACAGGAAATGCCGAGGAAAGGTCAGGTTATCAATATGAGAGGAGGGGCGGGGGGGGGAAACACGCGAGATGTCTCAGGGGAGAGAAGGAAAGTCAGATTAAAGAAAAGAGCAGGCCAGGTGGCTTATACTGAGGGTAAACATCTCGAGGGTAGACGAGAAATTTAACTGCGGCGCTCATAATGAACAGCTTATTACTTCCAGACCGATTAATGTGGGGATGGTTCTAGTTTTCTCTCCAATTTCCGTCTGCCTGGCCTCATGTGGGCCTGTCAAGTTTGTCTTGACATTGCAGCTGTTTCACGGTTGAAGTGGTGAAGATCCAACTTGGTACAAAGGGAGATTATGATGCATAGAAGTGCATAAAGACAAGACGCCCGTCTGTGTACACGGTTTGTCTTGACAATGACTATTTAATTGAGAGACAAGTTTACACTATGTCTCCCTGTCTGCCACTTTGTAATCGCATCTGTCCTACTCTGTTGAAGAGATTTCAGTCAAACGTAATATAGAGGTATACATCATGTACAGATGTAACCCTTTTAGGTGAATCAAGTTCTTTAACCTTGACTATCTACTCTAAATAGTCGTTTAGTGCATTAGTGGGGACATTCGTGTGTGACACATCGCTAAGAAAAAAATTTTGATTATCAACCTCTGGCAGTCTATAAATGTTTTCTAATCGAAATTTCATCAATCGGAACAACAGAAGTTGCTTACGGTTGGCAGAGGACATTTAGTGCTCTGGCTATAATCTCAGAGTGCTAGTTAATTTGAGGACTGGGAAGAACACTGATAATGAACGAACGGGAAGATGATGTAGAAGGATAAGAAAAGAAATTCACGAGGCAAAACCAACTGAGGACTCTTGAAACACAACTACATTCTGCCAGCTTGTTCGGTCGGTTCATTGGTTCAGTTCCAAGTATATCATTCCTGAATCATGCCTTGTTCACTGTTAAGAGATCCTAGGCATTGTGTTGGACGCTTTATTTAGCGGCTGTGACGAGAATATGTACGAGTATATAAGTCCTTTGTTAGTTTTATCCTGTAGGTGAATGTATTTGCTCTTCAGCGTGCAAAATGTCATTACTGGGATAGTGGCTGTAGCCGAAGGTGGGACAAGCCGTCACTATGGCGACCTGCAGTCATAGCTTGAGATAGCTTGAGCGTCATTACTTTGTAGCTTTCATAATTGCGTAGTTTTTATATAGCTGGTGCGTAATGCGGGACGCGCAGCAGTCTCGTTATTTATGCTTCATTTATCCTCAGAGTTGTTTTTTCGTTGTTAATTATTTGTTGGTAAAGAAATTATCACACTCGTTGCTTAGAGGACCACAGTTCCTGCCGTCGAGTCGTGAACGTTAAGTGATCACTGTAATGTCACTGTAATTGTTCTACAGTGCTGTGAAGTCCCAGTTTTTCAGCTTGTCCCATTGTGAGGGACAGTCGTAAGATGATTTTCTTGAACCATTAATATTTAGTTCTCTCTCTCTCTCTCTCTCTCTCTCTCTCTCTCTCTCTCTCTCTCTCTCTCTCTCTCTCTCTCTCTCTCTCAACGAAGGAAGATCAGAGCAGATAAATTTGAGTAGTTAATCCTCCAGAACGGTTTATGAATAGAAATCGGGGACATGCTGTTTCCCGGCGATGGGTACGCATTCCTCTATCCTGTCTCCTGTCGATTTCAACATGTCTGCCTCTCTGCCCTGACAGCTCGGAACGGCTGCCTCATTGCTGTGGCAGCACCTTTGCATACTGATGCTGGCCGGCGAGTGTATGTTTACCTCTGCTGAGAGGGTCCGTGCTTATGAGGCTGTTTTTGCCCATTTGCATGATTTTCCGTCTTCGTGGGAGCGTTCCGGCTTTTCTTTCTTTCATTTTTTTTTTCACCTTTAATAAGGAAATAGATAAGAGAAATTGAATTGATGGTCTGAGTTATAAGAGAAAATGGGATATGCAGTTTCTTTCAATAAAGGAAAAATTTTGGTATAAAATTCTGTAAATGGAGGCTGGCAGGTCTTGGCAAACTCAAGTGGCTTCCCTCATTTTATGTCTTCGCTTTTCATTTCTTGAGTGTCGTCGACTTGTGCTTCATTATCACCATCACCATCATCACCACCATCACCAACGCCATCTTTATCGTGGGTCAGAAGACGGCATCTTCACTTTTCCCCCGATGCCTTGGGATGGGCTATTTTCAATCTTTGCTCATGAAATTCAGTTTACGCCTCCTTCTTGGGGATTTTCCTGACTACCTTGTTTTTGGGTGAGAAGACTGTGGGAATACCTTGTTTTTTGGGTGAGAAGGCTGTGGGAATATGGGCAGGGGACGGGGTAGGGTGTCAGGGACGGAAGGACCAGAGTTAGCGAGCTGGGACGGAGGAAGGAGCTTAGGTTTGGCCTTCGTGAGATAGAATGATGATTGTGTTTACGTTTTCAAGTGAGTTTCACTCTGTTTTCGCAACGACTGGAAATTATGAAATCGGGCGCAGGAATCTCTCATTATGGTGATAGAATGAAAATAAAGGTTGTTACTGGACCTTATCAGTTGAATTTTAAAGCACATGTCCCTTAGATGAAGGAAAAAAAATAATAAAAAATCTTTGGAATTAACTGATTTGAATGACTGACAAAATCGAATGCCCACTGTATGGCCATGCATTATCTCTAGGGTTTGGAAGCTTGACTACCCCGAAAACGAGATTGACCACTTTGACGGGCAACTATTTGGGAAGTGTTTTGCTGTGGTTTCAGAATTAACGGTGGAGTTTTAGACCTAACTTCAAATAGTAACATGAATTTGAATATATCAAAATTAGGGAATTATTAATCTCGACTAGTTTTAAAATTGAAAGGATCAGCAGCACAGTAATATGGAAAAAAGCTTTAACCTCATTGTTCCAGTCTCTTACCGGGCTCAGGATGGCTTTCTCATTGGCTTTGTAGAATTTTTCGTTTTGATGTGGAGAGCAAATGTTTGCCTCTGTGTAAAGGGTCCATGCCTAAACTGCTCCGCTTATTTGCATGATTTTCTGACTTTCGTGTTAATAAGAAACGTACAATAAAAGCAGAGAAAATTGTATTTAAAAAGTAAGGGAAGGTTCCTTTAATAAAGTGAAATATATAAAAACGGCTCCCAAAAATAAAGTAAGGAAGCGTGCCTTCCTCCGTTCACTCTCCATTCTGTGACTTGATTAAATTTTTTCCTTGTCTTTCCTGATACTCATCGCCTTCGTGTGTCATCACTATCGTCCGTCGTTATCTTCATCACCACCAGTTCACGGAAAAAGGCGTCTTCGCTTTATCCGCGCTCCCTCTGATGGGTTATTTCCCAGTGTTCTCGTGAAATTCAGTTTATGCCTCTTTTATCCTGTGGTTCCTGAAAAGTCAGTTTTTGGTGGGTGATGAGGAAGGGAATTTTTTTTTAGGGGGGAGGGAGGGAAGAGGAAAATGTGCTTGGATATTATTATTATTATTATTATTATCATAATTATTATTATTATTATTATTATTATTATTATTATTATTATTATTATTATTATTATTATTATTATTATTATTATTATTAGTTACGGTCGATCTTTTTCGAGTGTTTAGAGTATTTCATATTATATATTTTTTGAAATGCCTGACTTCTTCTTGTGACATTCAAGTGTAGCGGAAACTGGATCCTTTGTAATTGTTTTGTTCCCTTGCCTTAGGAATTTCACATTTGCGCCCTTTCATTTTGCCCTGTAATTGCATCATTTAAAGGTGCGGGTTATCGCAGAAGGTTCCCTGATATATTCCATATATATTTCAATGTCGTGCCCTTGTGGTTGTACGATTGCTTTAGCACTTAGAGTTTGTGCCGTTGCTTCAAAATGGAGTGGAAGGAATGGTCGATTTATTTGTTGTTAACTATTAGGTCTGTGTTCTGTCCAGCCAAGGGATCCTACTCCCGACTTCAAACCTTTTATTCTTCAAAGGATAAGCATATTACTTCCTCTTAGTGTGTCGTATTTTGTGAAGGGCGTGACTTCTGCCCCCGTCCAATCGGCGTGCAATATTTGTAGCATGAGCTGTCATAACTCGTCAATTACCAGGCCACTAATTATGAGCCATAACTTGAGCTTCAACATAGTTGTTAAGGAAGTGATTATTGATGTGCAGTACAATTTCGCCGTAAGGATCTTTTCGCTTCTTAGATACTTACCAAGCAGTTGGAAGATTTGCCACTGGTTTGCATTAGGCTTGATTGGTAATAACTCAGATTTAAAAGCATCATGTGTGTGTGTATAAAAAAACACGTTCATACTAACAATATTAAATATTTTTTGCTTTATCTGAGATTTTTTTTTGTAGCGCTGATCTTCTTTCTTATTAGGATCGAATTCAGTAGTTGGTTCGTTAGGGAACGAAACTCGGGGCCTTCAAACCCTCTCGCTTCTCACTCAGACTTCCCGTCGTCAGAACGTCTGTGTGGCTTGTCTGACTTTTATTTTAGAAGACGACGGAATTCTTTAGTTTTCCTTTCCTTTCAGATGTGAAACTTCAGCGGAGTTTTATAAATTCTGGAAAAGTTGCCAAGTTGTTATTTTTCCCCCTCTTAATTGAGAGGCCGATTGAACGATCAGTCTAATTACCTTTTCAAGTCCAGTTTTGAAGGAAACTAGTAAGAAGGGAAGGAAAATAGCAAAAACCCGATAGAAGAGATAGGCTCGCCTCTTTCCAAAAAGGATAAATGTAAGAATATATTATATAAAAATAGATGTATGTGTGTGCATGTTCCAACATAACTCTGAAACGCATGGAGCAATTTCAACCAAACTTGGTATACATATGACTTACTAACTTGAAAAGAATACTGTGGGGGTAAGACATCACTGGCTCCAAAGGGGGTGGGGCGTGGGAAGGGATGACATGTAAAAATAACCTAAAACGACAGATAGTGTCTAATCCATAGTTTTCGAGGTCGCTGAGATGAATAGTGACCCTCCCGATGCCTTTTAAGTTCACATTCAGCCCCAATAGGAAGGGGGCGGGGGAGATGAGAAGGGATGAAATATAAAATGTCAAATATGTTGGCCAATGTAACTGAAGCCACTATCTAACAAGAAAGGGAGAGAATGACTGTTTTTATCCCACGGATATCGCTCATTCCGATGGATCTCCCTTTTAACTTGAAGAGATTACAATTTCCAGGGAGACTTGCGTTCTCGATCACGAACAACAAGGCACAGGGGCAGTCTATTAAGTATTGAGGAATTTTTGTATGATCAATTAATTCTCTTTTCCATTAAAGATTTTAGAATACTATTCCTTAGAAGTTCGTTAATTTACCACATCTCTGGTGCACCATAACAATTTTATGTATTCAGGTTTAACTGTTTTTATTTATTAAAACATAATCACTTATTAGAATAGCTGAAGTGGCTGACATGTGGTCTTGGGGAGGAAAAAACTTTGCACAATCTGGTGAGCACACAAGATGACTGGCAAATGCCCACTTTTTAGAAGTGGAGTTTTAGTTAAACGTGGTGTGATATTTCCGTAGACTTTTTAGTTGTGCACTTTCAATTCAAGAGAGCGAGTTATGGTAACGAGTTACCGTCGATTTTATATATTGTGAACTGTATTTTGAGCTTGAGAACTAATTGCAACACCATGAATTCACAATTTTATTAGATGATTTTGCAAAGTTGTCGAATTAAAGTGAGAAATTTGATGGAAACCACTGATAGATCCCACTGAAGAGCAGTGTCACTGGTCAGCAAGATGTGAGATCCTGTATTCTCTGTTCCACAGGGTCAGTAAACACGAGCAAGGCTATTTATAGTTTAAAGTCGATAGTATTTGTCACGCAAGAATTTACATCCAGCGGTAGGGGCAATTATATCATGATCTTGTGCTCCAAACTTATAGTCGTGAGTAGTTTACAAACGCTGTGTGTGGAAATAAGTCAAAGAAACTTGGATTATGATTAGGGCTGTCCTTATAAATGAAAAAGAATTGTGACATTAAAAAATGCACGTTTTATGCATCATAAAAGTATCGCAACCACCATTATACTGAAATATCGTAGGATAAGAAACTGAAATTATCTATGATCGAGGTTTCAGTAAGAAAATTTTGAAGAATGTGAGTAAAAAATGGATATATTGATTATCGACCATAAAATATATTTGAAATGACAAACTGAAGGATCCAGACATTCCTACACTCGCAGTAAAATTAGATATCAGTATAGTAATGCCTTTAAAGATTGAGAATATATTGACGTCTCTGTAGAGTACCTTTCGGTAATCTATTGAAAAGGGAGTACGTACCGGTAGCGGTCTTTATAAAGGTTATATAATAATGTTATTTATAGTAATAAAAACAGATAAAATGTGACCTAAATAGCATCATCTATCACTAACTTTTAAAAAGTGATTTAAAAAACGGGGTCGTAGGCAGGAGTTCAGTTAATCTCCGCTTTAGTAAAATTGGATAATAACGTGATTTCCGTTATTTGTTTTAGGAGTCGGTGTTGAAATACATGAACTCTCTCGGTAATGACCTGTAAATCCTAATTTCCAATTATTCTGGAAAGTATCTGTTTTCATTTTCAATTTCTTCGTAACCCAGACCTTAACCAGAGGAGATTTGGTAAATCGTTATTGACAGGGAAAAGTTACGGACTTGAGGTATTTTTAAGCTTTGCTTTTCCTGAAATGAACCAATTTTTTTTCGACTTGGGTTTAAATATTGTAAATTTCAGTATCCTCATGCCTTCTGAGTTGTGATTTTATATATATATATATATATATATATATATATATATATATATATATATATATATATATATATATATATATATATATATATATATATATATATATATATATAGATAGAGAGAGAGAGAGAGAGAGAGAGAGAGAGAGAGAGAGAGAGAGAGAGAGAGAGAGAGAGAGAGAGAGAGAGAGAGAGATTTAAACTTTTTATTAAAATACGTGTTGATGAATGAAAATGAAAAGGAAATTTTTTAGGCCTTTGAAAAGAATGTTCGTATGATTGAATTTTAGTTTCATATTTGTTAATGAACAAAAAACTTCAAATTGAAATCAAGGAGCCTAAAGAGAATAAAGATAAAGAATAAAAGATTGATTGGACCATTTGATTGCAGTGATAAACAGTCCTTATAAAATATGTATTCTCTTTATAACACAGACACTCTTGAGGGAACTAAATCCTTGTTAGATTATCTCAAATCCTAATCTAGCGGGCCATTTGATAAGATTGCGATACTATTACAAAATTACTGGAATATTTCAGCCAATTTTGACGGATAAGTACACGTTTTGTATATTGTATTTTGCTATGGCATCACTTTCAGACGCCCAAAAAAAGTGTCCCATAATAACGACGGTTGGAAATACGAAGAAGTAAAAGAAAAATAAGGAAAAATAGATTCAGAAAGTCTGCCGACTCGGTGGAAAGTCCTGTTTCTTAAAGATGCATTGAAAGAGGGCGGTATCCTATTCACGCTGATCTCTTCTTGTTCGCCGGGAAAGAAATAATCCCTAGATTCCTGGATACGGAAGTTCGATCGCTGACTCACACCATTTGGAATTGGACTTTCTCATTTATAGATATCCCACCATATAAATATTCCGTTTGATAAATATTCCAGGTTGTCGGTGGAGTTGATAAATGGGATTTTTTTTATGTCTCATTCGACATGTTAATGAGACGCAGTTCGTAGATTTCATTCTTGGTTAATTGAAAAATGAATGTTGTTATTTGAATGATTAGAATGTTATGTTAATGCCTTTGAAAATTCCTACGACCTCGAGCTATAGGCGAACGTATTGAACGTGGGCATAACCTTGCCTTGTTGTTTCTTGCGAAATGTTTTTTGGAAGATTTTTTTTAAAAATCTTTGATATATTGAGAAAAATATGCAAAAATAACTTTAATAAGTGCAAAGTAACCATTGCATGATTAACCTGCTAAGAAATTGTTTCGTTGAGTAATAACTGAATACTGGGGCGGAATTATCTATAAACCCTGCTCTATTTTAACTGCTCAATTTTGTGATCATTTTGTGATCGTAGATGCCTGAAATTCCTGGGGTGGTTTAAATGCCGTTGGCTTTGCTGTACGTCATTGCCGTCATCTGGCCTGTTAGTGTATATGTTAAAGTAAGACTGTGAAATCTGGGATCTCACGAAATCCCCGAAATTTTCGGGGAATTCGTGAAATCACAAATTCACTGAAGGAGATTTGATTCATATACACTGTTCCTAAGTGAATTGGTGATTTCACGAATTCCCCGAAAGTTTCAGGTATTTCGTGAAATTCCTGGTTTCACCATCTTAATATAACTTATATACCCACTACGGTTAGTTCAAAGGAAGTATTGCTGTATGTCATGAAGGGTTTGAAATAGCCGATGAATAAGGAAATCCTGTTCAGTCGTCGATGGGACACAATTCAAGTATTCATGGTTTCCCCTGTGTTTTTTTAAGGATAAGGTTAACGTTGATCGCCTAGGCTTCATTTTCTGGAAAAGAAAAAAAATGACTTATAGCACTCTAAAAATTGCTGTCGGAAGGCGTAAATCCTTGAAGTTTGAGACAGAAAATGTCGATTCAGCATAGATTTGCGCCGGGCCTTAAATCGTTGTATATCCACGGGTAGCAAGTAACTGTTGGCTGGGTCTTAGAACTTGTCACGTTCTTTCAGTTGCAATTGAAGAGCACTAGAGATACATATTTATTTAAACATTTCAAAGCAGATAGCTCTATGAAGTTGCCACATCATATGATATGCCAGCCTTCTGCTACTAGTTGCCATAATATTGGCAACTGTGTAACTCAACCTCGTTATGGTTCGGCTCGCAGCCTCGTAATTCCCTTAGAAGCTGAGTCGTTTCAAACAGGGAAGTTGAAACTGCGAGAATATTGGGCGGCTGGAAGAAACGGGCAAAGGCACCGGGACCTTTTGTTTATTAGGGTTTGAAGCCGGAGGAAATTTCCCAGCAGAATACCTTGGGTAAAACCTTCGATGAATACCGGGTGGTGTTGTAGTATATGACAAGAGGGAACAATTTGTTGATGCTATTTTCGGGTAGAAGGACATTTTATACTCTCTTTTTATAGGAAGTGAAGGCAAAGAACCGTGGCGAAGATATTACAAATAGGAAATTAAAAAAAAATTATATATATGCGTCTCAAACAATTGTGTTTGACTGTTTATATATATATATATATATATATATATATATATATATATATATATATATATATATATATATATATATATATATATATATATATATATATATATATATATGTATACACACATATATATATATATATGTATATGTATGTAGAAGGACAGTTGAAATATTCCAGTCATGTAATCACTATTTTACTTAGAGTAATGAATCGTAAACAGTTTATTGGGGGAAAATTGTTTATTTGAAAGTGAAATGATCATGGGTGAGAGTGCTTGATAGCTGAATTATTTGTGATGATTTCTTGGATTGTTCTATGATGAATGTGTTCAAAAATATAATTTCTTAGTCATTCGTCTGTGAAACGACACTATTTGCTATATACTGCTCTATCCTGTGTAGTATTCATTGATCTGAATTGTAAATGATTGGGGAAAACGGAGGTTGTCATCGAAACAGTTATGTGAAAGTGACAATTTTTAGAATAATGTTTACAAGTTCATGAAAAATGAAGTGTAAGTGTTGATGAGGACGCGAGACGTATCTGTGTCGGTCGGAATGGTTGCAAGACGCAAGAAACTGATAATGTTGAAATGACTTGTAAAGAGAGATAAGATAAAAGGTCAAGACGGAGATGTTCCATTAGTCTCAGTTCCGGCGACAGAGGGTGCCTGGTGCTCTCGGTTGCAAAAGTTAAACAAGTAAAAAATACGCCCAAGTTTCTTCGGCGCGGTCGAGATTTCTGTACGGCGTATAATGCTGTATGAAACTCTCAACCACGGCCCATGAAACACTCAGCCGCTAACGATGAAACTTTCAGCGACGGGCCGGTGGTGGCTTGTGTGTCCAGACTCATGATTATGGCTAACTTTAACCTTAAATAAAAAATATTATATATACATATATATTGTGTGTGTGTGCTTGTGCGTATTGAAGAGAGAGATTTTTTATAGCTTAGCTCAGGCCATTGGTATGCGATCCACGGTCATCATGGGTCCGAGCGTGAGCAAGCTCGCTGCCTAAAATGAAAAAGATGAAGCCGTTCCGGGAATTATAAATTGAAATTGCTCTCCAATATTTTCTTTGGAAAAGGGTCTATTTACTCGTTTCATTGAGAGACCTACGGTTTTTCATTTTTTTTATTAATATTTCTGTTTTGTTCTTTGTTGCCAATACCTTTGCCTGGTGCTGTTGTAGTGTTTTTTTATATTACGTGATATTTATTTATTCGATTGTATTCCCTTTAATATGTGGTATAGTGAGTCATGTTTTGAATTCTAATTGCAACAGATAATGATTTTATTGTCCGCATGAAGTACAAGTATAACCATTTAATCAGCTAACATCTAGGCGACCACGTTAGGTTGCTCATTGTGAAGATTGTCAGTTCCAGAATCGACCACTATTAATTACCCTCCTTAGTGTCTCAGCCTTATGGTGAGTTAAATTAAATTTGTTTAAAGAATCCAGAGCCTACGTATGAGGAGGAAGGAAATTCTTCACGGACTCCTTTTTCGAATAAAATGTTTGTGTAAGCATCACGTCAGATTGTGCAGGATTGAGGTGCCGATGACACTCGATAACATTGTTCAGGCATATAAGAGGACTTTTTCCTTTGCTTCTTCTTCTTCTTCTTCTTCTTCTTCTTCTTCTTCTTCTTCGAGGGGAGAGAGAGAGAGAGAGAGAGAGAGAGAGAGAGAGAGAGAGAGAGAGAGAGAGAGAGAGGGAGAGAGAGAGAGATATTGATTAATATATTGTTTTTGTAAGTGCGAGGATTTTCAGGTAAACGACCGAGAACTAGGAGCAGGTGAACCGTGATAAGAGTAGTAAAAGTTTTGGTGCCCCCTCTAACGAGAAGCTGTCGAAGAAGTCGGGAAAGACGTTTTAATAGTTAGAAGCAAATAGAGTCATTCTATATGTGTTTCTTGATCAGTGTGAGGTGTAGCTTAGAATTTGGGTAGGGGTTTCGTTGTAGTCATTGGCAGACGCTGACTGACTGTCATTCATTTTCAGTAAATTTCTTTCACCTCGCACACGCACAAATTACCCTAACATTAAAAACTATTTGTTTAAATTTATTTAAGTAAGTTCCAATTAAGCTTAAGGTAATCCTCACGCGATTTCCTAAGGATGGTAAACTTGGCAGTTTTAGCTTATTTTTTCTTCCAGATTTGTGCTAATATGATTTAGATCACACTTCTGTATGTCATAAAGAAGACAGTCGCTGTTTGGTGTCCCTAGATTAGATTCACTCATTATCTCTGCTTAAATGATATGTCATTGACCACTTAATGCTTTGTGGTCTAAATACCTCATTTTTGCGGCGCTGACGTTAGACGTTGTGCAGGTGTGACGTTTTTTCCATTCTGTTAAGACGTTTGGTTCTCGTTGTCAGGTTTAAAAAAAATAAGTAGAAAGGCTCGGATTAAATCGGCGCATTTTAGCTGATTGATTATCCTCTCTTTCTCTGATCTCTCTCTCTCTCTCTCTCTCTCTCTCTCTCTCTCTCTCTCTCTCTCTCTCTCTCTCTCTCTCTCTCTCTGTGCCTATATATTTATCTATTTATTATGTCTTTTCGATTTTGTGAATGATTGTTCTTGAATGCTTGTTCTTCTCTTTTGAGAATTTGAAGCGACACATTTATACATTTTCTTCCCGTAGATGTTTGTGTATAAGTACAACGAGATTTTTATAATTATAATACATAAGTCTTATGTCATAATTATATGGTGTTTTTGTATTCTTGAAATGTTAGTAATTTGTTAACTTACATCTGGGCGGACACCTGTGTTGTTCTTTGTGAAGATTATCCTGAATCGATCACATTTCCAAAGGGAATGTTTGAGAGCAGTTCACTCTACAACTCTCTCTCTCTCTCTCTCTCTCTCTCTCTCTCTCTCTCTCTCTCTCTCTCTCTCTCAAACACATACACACACATATATGTATATATATGCAGTGTTTATATTGAAAGGAGGAAATATACGAGTATTAGCGTGGAGACTTCGCCAGCAATCCGTTTTAATTGTTATCAGCCCCTACTTGAATAATTTTCACGTGGCCACTATTAAATGATCATTCGGTAGGTTTAGAATGACTAAACTTGTCATTTTTCACTCTGATGTATGCAAGTATGCATACTCGTAGAAATAGGTGTAGCAGGAATACTGTGGATATATTTATCCTTGTGCATGCTTGAGTGCATGTTTGCGCGCAAGAATAAATATAAAGGTAACTATATTAAAATACAGTAAATCCTCTTGAGAGATACGAGACGGCCACTACCCTCCCAAGCCTGGGCTCAGGAGTGAGTTTCATTCTATTTTTGTTATTTAACTAAACGATGATTGATGGGATTATCAGCAGGAGAGGAAATGTATGATGTTGCGAATCTGGTTTTGATCGTAATAGTAATTTGCGGATACGCAGCTGCTAATGAGTTGCTCATTTTCATCTCATTTGCGTTATTTGGTTAACGACGCTGATTAGCTGTAATGCTCTTGCTGTCAGTAATTGTTGCTCGATTTGTGTAAATCGGTAAAGTTCGATGGTTCGTTGTTGTTAATACGGCAACGTCAGAGTATCCGATGTATCAACAGCGCTGGCAGTAATTCGTCGGTGTTCTATTAGTCATACCACCAATAATATATAGTATATAAACCCTTTGACCCCTTCCACCATTGACTTGAAAATAGGAAACCGGTAAGTGAAACATGGCAACACTGCACCGTAGAGTTGTATACCCCCGACCAAAAATTTCTCCTTTCCCCCAGACCTACCTCTCTCTCTCTCTCTCTCTCTCTCTCTCTCTCTCTCTCTCTCTCTCTCTCTCTCTCTCTGCTGGTTCGTGTCATTGTGTGTCGGGCACAAGAAAGATTTTATTCTTTGCTGATGTCATATGGAGGAGAGAACTCTTTTTGGATGTCGTAGTATTATTATTAGGATATATTGTGGGTGGCACCGAGAGGAGGATGGGGGATAGAATGGGTTAGTGTAGAAGGGAAAGGACTGAGGTACGGGGTGGGATAGGTAAGGGTGCCGGTGGTGGGTGGGGGGCGGAGCAACCAGAGCTACGAGAGTGTAGAGGAAGAGAGAGAGAGAGAGAGAGAGAGAGAGAGAGAGAGAGAGAGAGCCATGGTGTATGCTTGCGTGGGGTGGGCTCTTTATAGAGAGAGAGAAGAGAAAGAGAGAGACAGACAGACAGACAGAGAGAGAGAGAGAGAGAGAGAGAGAGAGAGCGAGCACGAGAGGCGGCGATGGAGGAGGTCGCCGGTACGGCTGTTCAGTGTTCGTTTCTTCCCCAGTAAAGAGAGACTGTTTGACGGTGCCTCTCGTCTTCCGTCGGTCGGTCGGTCACTAGCTCTACTACTACTACTACTACTACTACTACTACTACTACTACTACTAACTACTACTACTACCACTACTACTAATCGGCTAACCACCCGATTCTCTCTCCGTTCTTTCTTAGCGATCATAATCGCATCTGCTCTATTTTACTAGAAAATACCGTTGGTACTACAACTTCAGCTGCTACCACTCTTCTTTTACTACAAACACTACTGATATACTACAGCTAGTACTAGTACCAGTACTACTAACATTTTTGGTACTAATATCATTGCTTTCTCTAATACCACTACAGCACATCTCCCAACCATGGATAAAATGTCCGATATGTGAGTACGCAATACCATCGTGGACTTCGTAGTCAATTTTCAAGTAGTGAGATCTTGATTTTGCGACTCGATCTGTAGCGTAGACTCTCTCTCTCTCTCTCTCTCTCTCTCTCTCTCTCTCTCTCTCTCTCTCTCTCTCTCTCTCTTTGTCAGTGTTCGTGGTCTGCAAAAACCAAATCATGTAGGGTTGTCATGTGACCAGGTAGGGAATATTTATTCTTTAAACTTCCACCCACTAATATGTCACCTGAAACGAAGCCGGTTTCCCTGAGATGAATATTCGCATATTCCGACGAAGTGAAAGTGTTCAGCTCCTGAAAAGAGAGAGGGAAAGCGATGCTTGTGTTTTTAATCATGGCGAAAGGGGGAAAATGTCTCCTCCGCTAGATTCGTCGCACTTCGGAAACCTTTATCGTTTGCTTTGCGTTCTCCTCCTCCTCCTCCTCCTCCTCCTCCTCCTGTCCTCCGATTCCTCCACCGACACCACGACAACCTCCTCCTCCTTCCACCAGTTCCTCCACCTCCGGTACCACCACCTCCTCCTCCTCCACCTCCAGATCGAATTCGACTCACCGCCAGACCTTGTAGATCAATAGTAGTGCTCGAGCTTTCGGTTTCTCCCTTCCTCCTTCCGCTCTCTCCTGCTCCTCTTGTCAACTTCTTTCCTTCTTTGTGTCGTCTTAGGTTACCATTCATTGCTTTCTCTTTTCTCTTGACAAGGAAATGCTTTCAAGCTCTCTTGACTCGTTTTCGCTGTAGATTGACGCTTGTTGGCGATGGTGTAAATTTAAATTTTCTTGTATTCAGTTCCCATGTCCTTTAACTGAAAAAACCTCACGTGGTTTTTTCTCTTTACTGTGAAACCTAGTTCACATTTGTTAAATATTTCTCTCTCTCTCTCTCTCTCTCTCTCTCTCTCTCTCTCTCTCTCTCTCGAGAAATATACTAATCTTCGGTCTTAGGCCAGCGTTGCATATTCACTCCAAGTACCAAAGCTCGAACATTGAGATTCATGAATGCCCATCCCTTAATTCTTGAGAGCTTTCCCTAATCGCCTTTGTCTCCCCTGACTGCATCCCGATGCGGGACGTCTCATTCCAGAAGGGGTCTCTGAAATATGAAGGGTCTGAGACGGGTCTGTCAATCCTAGGCGGACATTTCTTGCTAGCTTTTGTTCGTCCGGAACTACGTTGATGATTGAATATTTTGTCGCTCTCTTTCTCTTCTGCCCGAAGTATACCGAATGATTTGACAGTTGGTTCGTTTTTTATGTAGAGTCTACCCGGATGATGGTGCTCATGTGTTTCTTTGTCTGGAAATATCAAATGAGTGCATGGCTTTCCGCGTGTGCTCGTTTTCTGGGTCAGGTAATGCTGGATGATTGAATGTTTCCCCGAGGTTTGCTTTGATTTTTGTGTTCCGTTCGTCCCACATGTATCAGTTGAGTGAATGGTAGTGTTTATGACTCGGAATAGCGAATGGCTGACTGGTGTTATTTGTACTTCACTGGAACATACAGTTACCGAACGTATGTTTTTCCAGTGTATACTGTTTGCAAGTGTGTATTGATTTTAATGCTGCACTTGCCCAATCTCCTGAATTTTTTTCCATGTTTAACCTGATTTTGCCATGTAAGACACACTAGTGATATCCTGTTCTTGAGTCCACATCTTGGTTTTCTTTCCTTTTGTAAACTTTGGTTCTATCCCCGTCTGGCGATTCGCAGTTGGGTTTCCCCTTCGACCTCATGATCTCATCTGATCACCGTCCTCCCCTCCATGACCTACAAATCCCCTCTCCTTTGGAATTCCCACGGAGTCATTCTCTCTCTCTCTCTCTCTCTCTCTCTCTCTCTCTCTCTCTCTCTCTCTCTTTGCATCAAGAGCAGCATCCGAAAGCCATCGGCATCTTTCACGAGGCCCCCCAGTAGCTGCTGGCGGCGGTGCTGTGATGGCTGTGGCATCATACCCACAGCCGCTCGAACGGCGCATAACACGGCCCCGAGGCGCCCATCCCCTCTTCCTCTGCCCCCTTAATTTTTTGGGGAGTTTGTCCTTGGCAAGTTCTCCTTTGGCGGTGAACCTGCCCCCTGCCCCCTGCCTGTGTGAGGATGCCCTTTCGAATCGCCTTACTTAAAGCTGTCATGCCGGTTTCTCTTTCCCCAGCCCGCCTTGCCCGCCCGCCCACCCACCCACCCTCCTCCCTATTACTATACCCTTCCAGCGCCCGCCTCTCGTCACTATTTCTCTTGGCCCCCTCCACCAATTCCTCCAGGCCCCCACCACAACCTTCCACCATTTACCACAGCATCGCTATCTTACCACCTCTCTCATTATCTCGCCCTTCCCCCTCCTCCCCCCTATTCACACCGTCTCTTCCTCCTCCTCCTCCTCCTCCTCGTGCTTCCCCCCTCCCCCAGTTTTTTGTATCACATGTCAGTTTTGGGTCTCGATAGATGTGGGCATTGCCGTTGCCTGCTTCGATTCATGACAGCGACCCCCCCCCCCTTTCTGTTTCTCTTTTCGCTAATATGTGCGCTTTAATACGTTGGCGACAATTGTTATTGTGGTCCCAACTGATGCTGAATCATTTAGAATGTATATATATGTTATGGATTGTTGGTTGAGTGAAGTGGCTGATATGTAGACAGGCGCACAGATTGACCGCTTTGAATGGAGTGGAAGTTGAATTGAAGCGAAATCGACGCTTAAATTTTTCCTGTCTGTCAACAGGTTTTGCAGGTTATCTGGAGTCCCGGACGAGTAGGAAATTTTATTTAGACAGTTAGAAACACTTCCATTGTCTCATTTGAACTTCTTAAAAGGAAATGAGGCAAACTTGGTCAGTAGCCGTAGAAATGACATGCATTGGGTTTGATTTGGAAACGAATCGAAGTGTAGGGGTTGACTGATATACAAATATATTGCATATTAAAAACGTGCATGAAAATGTCGTCGAGGTTAGAGATTGATTGAACTGATACCGATACCATAGATTGGCATCATAACTGATTTAACACCATGAACTGGCATCAAATGAACTGTGGTTTGGTCCTCGATGCCCAAACAGTTATCGATTTGACGCCACGACTTGGCATGACAATTGCTTGCTGTGGTCATAGGGGTACAGAGATTGATTAATGCAATGGTGCTGAGTGGTGTCACAGACACGATCACTCAAGTATTTACATAGCTTGATTAATACTACCAACAGGCATTACAACATTGGTGGTTGCCGTAGCCTATACTGTACAGTAAATGAGCATCGCATCAGTTACGGTTACTGAAGTCGAGAGATCTCTTGATTGAGCCCTGTCACTGGCGTGTCAACAGCCATGATCACAGAAGTGCAGAAGTTGATTGATTTCGTGCTGTCAACTGGCATCACAACAGCTACGGGTTGCTCGAAGTCCAGAGATGACCCATCGATGCCTCGCCCTTCAAGGGAAGCTCTAGGGACCTCTCGCCATGTCTTCCAAAGCAGATCATCGGTAGAAGCCGCGGCGGAGGTGGGGAGGAGAGGTTGGTGGGTGGCCCACAGTGTTGTTACCACTTGGCACCGTTTCAAAAATCGACTAAGGTCCTCGGAGCCCTTTTGGGAAGAGGGGTGGGGAGGAAGAGCCGTAGATTATGGTTTGGTGTTGTCGCCATACAACGATAAGGAAAACGGGGTCGTTAAAGGGAGAAAGGAAAGAGAGAGGAGAGTTTTTATTTTCTACAGTGAGGAGGGATAATTGAAGAATTGGAGGAGGTGCCGGGTAGTAAGACGGAGTCTATAACGCATCGAAATGCCTTTCCGTTATTTTGAATAATGGAAGATAATTCAGTTCAGCGTCGACTGGTGTATTTGTCATGGAAATTGTGGCAGGGTCACGGAAGTCATTTCTATAGAGAGAGAGAGAGAGAGAGAGAGAGAGAGAGAGAGAGAGAGAGAGAGAGAGAGAGAGAGAGAGTGTGTGTCTGTGTACCGTTTCGTAAATTTTAGTTTCAAGAACACCCAGATGATCTTAATGGAATTACGTGTGAAGTTATTCTCAACGGTTTCAGTTACTGGGGCTGCTGCCTAGTGCTCTGCATGTTATAGATTGCTTAACCGTAATGGGATCGTGCCTTTTTTAATAGGTTGTAACGTAGTCATGAAGTCTCCATGCCATTTTATGTAATGATCTCTCTCTCTCTCTCTCTCTCTCTCTCTCTCTCTCTCTCTCTCTCTCTCTCTCTCTCTCTCTCGATTTGGTCTGTTCTTGCCTGTGTAATTGACACTGTCATAAATATTTTTACAATGTATCAAGATAGAGAAACTTGTGAGTTAGAATATTATTAATCTTTGTAGCAGAGCCTAGTAGGTGGGATTTTTAAGTCACTGTGACTCTTCCTGTGCAAACCTGTGCTTGCATTCGTGCATTTGTGTCGTGTGTGTGTCATTTTGTGGTGGAAATTTGCATGTGGTAATTGCATGTCCTTGTATATATGACAGTTTGGGACCCTGATTTAAGTTTACGAAATTTTTAATTTTGTGACATGACATGGTATTTCTCAAACAAAATTATATATTTAATTTTAACTCTGCTATAACATGAAATGGTTAAATTCTCAAAGTGTTTTTTGTAAAATTGCTCATGTGTATGAATATATATTTAATTGTAATAATTACTGTGCCCTCGTAACCTCACGCATTTTGGATGCCTTGTCACTAGAAAACCTTAGATCCAAATGCAACCATATGAAGTAATTATGATATCCTTTACTAGGATTCGAGCCTGCGTCCAGAGTATCAGAATAAGGTCACGTTGACCTGACCTCGTTCTGATACTCTTGGTGCGGCTTGAATCGTGCTGCAGGACATCAGAGTTACTTATTTTTGCATTTGGATCTAAGGCATTGTAGCAACACGCGTATCCAAAACGTGTGAAGAATTCGATAAGTTTAGAGGGCATTGTGATTATTGCGTGTACATACGTCTGTTAAAAAAAGTGACCAGTAGATTTGTTGTTTGTATATATATATACAAAAAATTACACGCTTTGACAGTTTTTACTTAACGAGAATTTACCAGTACGGGTGATTCTTTCCAATAATGTAAAAGTCTCTGGTGTTGAAAGTTCCCATCCAACTATTGATGACCATTTTTTTTGCAATTAATATCCTTCAGTTAATAATATAGTGAACACCCACACATATATAATATATACTATATATATATATATATATATATTATATATATATATATATATATATATATATATATATATATATATATATATATATATATATATATATATATTATGTATGTGTGTGTGTGTGCACTATATTATTGACTGAAGGATATTAATTGCAAAAGAATAGGTCATCAACAGCTGGATGGGAACTTTCAACATTAGAGATTTTTACATTGATGGAAGAAACACCTGTACTGGTAAATTGTCGTCGTTACTTGGCGAATAAGTAAAAATTGTCAAAACGTGTAAGTTTTGGAATTTTGGTGTTAGTGATTAAATGTAATATCTAGATTCTTTCACCAAAACTAAAAAAATGTTAGGGCAAAGGAATTACTGCTGTTAAACCGTTTAACAAGTATTAGATGGAACTCGTTCATTATGTAGAAAACGTCGTAATAAGACTTTCATTAATAAAAAATTAATTGAGAAACAACTGAGTAGAAATTTAAACGGCATTAGAATACATGACGCTGCGAAAGATGATTTAGGACAGGGCCTAATTTCTTTCAGTGCAGGGGAAACTGGAGTGGCACAAGTTTTCCGATGAATATAGAAGAGTAGGCACTCCTCCTCCTCCTGCATGGAAGGAAACACTTGCTCAGAAAGAGATGTATCCAGAAAATGCTATTTGTATGTGAAAAATGTCATGGAAAATCAATGCGTTTGGAAGGACCACCTTCTTTGTTAGCAAAAGGGTACTGTTGTTTGGAATTCGAGTCAGTGAAAGTGAGAAAGGAAGTCGAGGTACGGAAATCAATCAATGATGGGTTGAATGAAGCTTAGAGCCCACTGGAACAAAGAAGGAGAGTGTGAAATATAATTACCGAGACCATGAGGAATCAGGTTTTTATTAAGGAAATATTTATATTAATAGAAAAAATGAATTTCAACTAAATTGTATCTCCATACATGACCGTTTTAAACTTATTGTTTTCTAAATAGTACTTTCTTCATTTTACAATCATATCACGATGCTTCCAGCCATGAAAAATTCTTTGAATTTTTTAGTAACAGTGATTTTTTTTTATGCGAGAATTGTACTTCGCTATTAGGAAGGACGAAATCGACTATTCAAAATTTCATTCCCCCAATTTTTTTTAAGAGAGGTCTCAAAAGCAAGTCCATAATTAGAAAGCAGTGCGTCCTATCATGTTACCTTTCCACCCATTGACGTCACTACTCGAGTTGGGAAATTTTCATGTTAAAGAGAGAGAGAGAGAGAGAGAGAGAGAGAGAGAGAGAGAGAGAGAGAGAGAGAGAGAGAGAGATTGATTAAACAGGAAGATACAGATTGTGACGTCAGTGTTAAGAGATATGTTTCGGAAGTGAAATATTTTCTTTTGGGTAATTGAAGACTGTACCATAAGTGAATAGGGCGAGTTTTCCTGTGTAGAGTAGTGTTATTAGTATAATAATTATGGGCAAATTAAGTTTATTTATACAAACATCTATCTTGTATCTATATATGTATCTATCTATATACATGTGCATATATATATATATATATATATATATATATATATATATATATATATATATATATATATATATATATATATATATATATATATAGACATACATACATACATACATAAATACATACATACATACATACATACATACATACATACAATATATATATAAGTAAGGGTACGTTAAGAGAGAAAATGTAATATCTTTGGCCAACGCGAAAGGAAACTTGAAAAATAAAACTCATTACAACGTTACTATCTTTTTATTTTTATTTACGTGAGGAGTCTATTAAAGAGAGAAATAAGGAAGGATGGAGACCGCGGCTTATTACAGGGGGCGAAATCCCCCAAAGCCTCTTAATACTTGAGATTTTCCGGTTGGTCTGCGTAACCAGCCACAGCCGGGACGGTTATGTGGAAAGTTTTCTTGAAAGAAATGGGAAATAAACGTGGCTGAAGTTGGATTCTCTGTTTGTGAATGTGAATGCTTTAATTCGTAAGATTATTTTATCCTCTTTTTAGGCGAAATAGTTGTAGCAGTAGTTTTTGTTATTGTTGCGAAGAGATTGTCAAATGCCCAAGTCCGAATTGTGAAAAAGGATTTTTGTCTTTAAGCAGTATAGCGAGAATTGAGTTCACTAGTTGCAAGGGTATTTGGAGTGATGTTGCACTAGAAAGTCTGATCATTTCAACTTTGTATTACGATGTTAAGCATGACTAATGATATTAAATTATGATGTACATTTGGATAATTTATGTTCATAGTTTGCATAGATTTAATTGAAGCGCTCGAGATTGCGTCTGGTGTGTTGAATAATATTATCACAGAACATGAATCTCTTTGGGTAAATTTTCCAAAGCAAAGCTTCTCTGTACCATCAAGACACTTTGTCTTAACAATTGAAAGTGTAAGAAAACACATGGTAGACCTAAAAGAGTCAAACGGAAGTCATTAAATATTTAGAATACTAAGTGACAAGATGCTATTGTTATCTCGGGTAAAAGTCTGGTAGGTCATTATCTCACTTTCATTTTTAGGATTTTTTTCACGGTTAACTTTTCCATTTTTTTCTTCGTTTTTTCGTTTTATTTTATTTTTCCTTTTCGTGGTATATTCATTACTAAGTAGTGTAATTATTTTCTTTCTTTCACATGTCGAAATAATTTTCCTTCCCTTTTCAAAAAAGTCTTTGAAATTTTTATTTGTTGGATTTAATTCAGCCGCGTTTTGAATTTTTTTTTTTTTTTAGGATATTTTGTCAAAGCAGTGCTCCCTCCTTCTCTTCAGAGTAAAGAAAATGTGACGTATTCACTCTGAGTGTATTTTCCAGAAAACGTTGGTCTGAAATCATGTATAATTTTCTTCAGGGAAATGGTGTATTGTAAAATACGAAAAAAAATCTAAGAGGAATTTGAAAAGGATCAGAACTTTCCCCTGAGGGCTATAGATCATATGCTAGAGGTTTAAAGGTCGCTTTATTCCCATTTACTTGGGCATCTTTTGAAACTTCTTCCATCCACTTAGAGGTGCCATGAATATTTCAGGGCGGTCTTATTCAGAAACTTTTGGCCAATTCTTTGAGTTGGCTCCAGGGCGAACATTGAGCTTCATGCTAGAGTCCAAAAACATCCATCCCGAGCCTTTAATTGAGAGAGAGAGAGAGAGAGAGAGAGAGAGAGAGAGAGAGAGAGAGAGAGAGAGAGAGCTCCTTGATTACAAAATTTATTGTGGAAACCACCAAATTTTTTTTCTCTGAGGCCTCTTAGCTTGGTGGTAGCTTGTCTAGGCCACATCTGGTAGTCCCGTGTTCGACTTTAGAACCGGACGAGGAGAGACGGATGGGCGTGTTCCATTAAAAAAAAAGTAATTGCTAATTGTGCCTGTGTTGACCTAAGCATTTAATTAAGTACGTAATTGCTAGACGATTGTTGTGGGTCGCTGTTAGGATGGAGGGAGAAAAAGACAGAAGAGGGAAACGACACGTGAGTGTTCGTTGCTTCGTCAAAATCCATATATACCGCAGAAGCGTTAGGGCCTCGCCGAGGTAATCTTCACACCACCGAGGTGAGGTAAAACAGTTTCTATGTTTCCTCTCAGATTTCTGTTATTGGACATGTATGTATTTCATGGTCGAAGTTCAGGGTACGTCGATATCCACAATCAAAATAAGGAATTTTTAAAAAAATACGCCGTTAATAACTTACCCAGGATCAGATTTAATATTTGTAGGCGGGTGCAAATGGTGGGCTTCTGGGAGCGTGGGCGGCTGCACCCTGGGTATTTGTGACTTGCACTTGCTGTTGAGCAGGGTTGGTTCCCTAGGGACTCCGAGTGGATGGTTGCTGCCGGGTGCTGTTGAAAATATCGATTTTTGGGCCTTCGCTCTTCAGCAGTTCACTTTCAGGAATAAATACCATCGCCTGCTGCGAAACACCGTTTGTGATGAATTAGGCTGCGGTGGACTTGCTGCCTTGTATGCGCTGCATCGTCGAGCGAAATGGAAAGAGGACATATTGGATATTGGGACAAATTTAATTCCGCACACGCGACTAACCCCTTTTTACCACCTCCGCCGTCCTCTACCTTCTCTCCCACCCCGCCCTCCCCCTCCCCCTTTCGTCTCCCCCAGCCTTCAATTTCACCCCCTTCGTCCCACATTTACCCTCTGCGCTTCGTCCTTTCGACCTCATGGCCACAGTTACTTTAGGAGTCGGGGGCGGCAACTGGCTAGGAAATTTTCGCCCGGATTAGTTGGATCCCTCTGGGGAGAGTGGGACAGGGGGGGATTTCGGACTTTATCTTTGGAAGGGGAGGTAGAGGATTGTAGGAAGCAATTTCTCGTACGTGGTCTCTTGTAAATCTCTCCGGACGTCCCCCTCCCCTTCCGTTTTTTATGTTTTTGAGAGTTATTTTTTTGTCTCGTCCCCTGTTTTCCACTCATGGAATTGCCTTGAACTTCCTTTTCTCATTGCACTTTCTGCTTGGGTCAACGACTTCTGTTGTGCTGAATCAATAGATTTGATGCATGAAAATAGCACAGAGAGAGAGAGAGAGAGAGAGAGAGAGAGAGAGAGAGAGAGAGAGAGAGAGAGAGAGAGAGAGAGAGAGAGAGAAAATTATATATATGTATATTTTTTTATATGAGAAGAAGAGAGATTTTGCCATGTGACTATCAGCTTTGGTAAAGTGAGAAGTGGGACTACCCACATGCAGCACTTGGCCCGTGATTGGGCCGTTTGTGTCCGGTGTCCGTCTTGGCTTCTCTCTGGTGGAAAATGAGATTGTATTTCACCATAACAAAAGGAAAGAAGAAGGCGATTGTTCGCTTCGTATATATTCTAAAGGCTTGACATGAATTCCACATTAACCGTGGTTTGTGTTATGCATATTTTTTCTCAAGTTAGAGCTCTTATTGCCTTTTTATTTTGTATATGTGATGAATGTCTTACCGTTTGTATTTTTAGAAGTTTTCCTTGCACGTAAGTTTTATGTGGAAGTAATAAGGTGATGGAAAGTTTTGTAAGACTTTTGTTTTCATCATTACCTCCTGAAATTTTCTTATTAATTGCCAAATTAACACTGTAGAAAGGATAGACGAAACTGGTAGTCACTTCAGGCATGTAAATATAATCAAACCTTTCTTTAACTATTAGTCATTTGCATCATTAGCTTCTTCGTTGGTTTTTTACCGCGGTTCTGGATGACTCAGAGGCTGCTTTGAATTGAACATGATGGGTACTCGTCTAGGTGGCTTGTGTCCCTCTGACTGCATTGAATCAGACATTTGGGGTAAGTTGACTGGGGTGTGTTGCAGCTGGGGTGGAGAAGGGAATGGGGCTAACAGCCTCATCTAAAAGATTCGATGTAGGCTGGAATGTTAACATTCTGGAACCACCCCTTCAAGGATATATTTGTAACTCACACACACACACTATATATATATATATATATATATATATATATATATATATATATATATATATATATATATATATATATGTATGTATGTATGTATGTATGTATGTATGTATGTATGTATGTGTGTATATATATTGCTGCTCCCTTTGTTTAGATTTGATTTTTCAATCGTTTATGACTGAGTTTCTAAGTCGAACAATTAAACATTATTGTTTCAATTAAGAAGTGGAGATTTGTGGAAGTGAACGCGCTGGAAGGACTCAGCCGAATTTCTCAGTGGTGTTCGAGGCAATTATGATGATGATGATGATGATGATGAATTATGCATGGTCAGAGTTTTCGACATTACATGACGGCTATTTGATAAATAAAGTCCATTACCTTTTTTGACTGTAGAATTATAGCTTGCATAAATCCGTTTGTAATGAGATTTAACATTTTCATTTCTAATAAATGAGAATCGTGATCCATTTCTACCCAAAGTGGAATCGTCCCTGACCATAGCTGTTGCGGCGTCGGTGTACAGAAATCAATGGGTTGGCCGTTCAAAGGAAAGTCTTTTATTATTCAGTATTTTCCAGTTGATTTCCTTACCTTTGAAAACAGGGTATTTTTTCCGCTTCTCTTCCCCCCCACTGAATAAGTCGAGGGCCGGTCATTTTTAATTCATTGTTGTCTGCACTCGCGTAATGTAGAATTCCAGATTTCCCCCTTTTCATTTAGCAGCTGGGAGGGTGTTGGAGAACAGCGGAGGTCTGTTTGAAAAGTTAAAGCTGAGTGCGCGGTCGTTTCGCGTTGCAGCCTCCGAGAACATTTCATGCTCAGGCCTTAATCGGGCTTTGTTAGGGCACTCATTTCCGAGAAAGCTCATGAGTAAAGTGATTTACATGCTGAACATGCACCAGGTTGTTTGTTTATTCAGTTACTTTTACGAAGGTGAAGGTCCTTTGCATGCAAAGAGCGGAGGCACGCGTGCTTAATCAGGATCACTGCCGAGGATCGCCGGGCTAGCTGATCCTGCAGTCAATAGTGGATCTTGTGCGCTTAATAAGTCTGCCGTAGTTTCTCCTGGTAGTGCTAAACTTACATTTGGCCAATTTGTGGGTATGTTTAACTTAGCAGTTTGCTAGTGTGCGAGGTACGTGTATATGCAATGCATGACCCAATTGGTGCGATGTATGGTGGACTTTTTCATTTTTGCCATGATTTCGAATATAATCTCGGGATTGAGTTACAGCCCAATTTTTTTTCAAAAATATGTGATGTATAATCAAACATTTTTGGATGGTTGTGTTTTTCCATTGATTACACGATTAATGTATGCTGTTCTTTTGTTTAGTGTGCAGGGTGATGCTGAAATAATTATACGTTATCAGATAAGGAGATGATATCTTGCCCATCCCGATTTCACACAGAAATATACCGTCTGTTGCATGCTTTTTAATAGTTTCTCCAATTCTAGTTCAAGACATGTTTTATGATAACCTGCGTTTACAGCGTATACAATATAATGCTTATGTATATGTTAAGCTCCTATTAAGAAGGATTCAGTTACTTCACCTACCTGCAGAAGTTTGGGTGTCGTGACCGAAGAAAAGCATCTCTCTCTCTCTCTCTCTCTCTCTCTCTCTCTCTCTCTCTCTCTCTCTCTCTCTCTCTCTCTCTCTCTCTCCCGAGAGGAAGACATAACTGAATATATAAGGGGAGGACGGAGAGAGAGAGAGAGAGAGAGAGAGAGAGAGAGAGAGAGAGAGAGAGAGAGAGAGTGTGTGGAAGGAATATTATTTTCAGAGCCACTTTTAGTTAAATTTACAAAACGTTTGTCCCAGATTTTTTGGATCCCTAAGGGTGGTGGTGTTTTTCATTAATAGGGTATCCATCAGTGTCCAAAGCAGTTCATACCTTGAGGCTTTCACACTTTTTCGAAAGTCCAGATTTGTAAACTGTGCTGGTTCCATCTTACTTAGATGGCTCAGTGGTGCAGATTTTTTTTTTTTTTTTTTGTATCAAAGTAAGTTTGTCAAGTTAATATAGATGAAGAATTTGATCAGCTCTTCCACTGCAATCCAGGATGTCCATTCCATGCCTTTCCACTGTTTGTTTTTTTGTTTGTAATCAGTTTTCTGGCTGTTCTTTCCAATATATTGGAGCGTAATTACACTGTAGATGTAATGTAGCTCTGAATATGTCCTTGGCTTATTGGCTGAAATAGAAGTCGGCTTGAAGAATCAGTTAATGGAGTAAGTGCTGGAGAATATATATATATATATATATATATATATATATATATATATATATATATATATATATATATATATATATATATATATATATATATATATATATATAGATATATATATATATATATATATATATATATATATATATATATATATATATATATATATATATATATATATATATATATATATATATATATATATATATATATATATATATATATAATGAATTATCATCACATCACCGTGACATTTTATATACAAACATTAAGCTACAAATGTCGTTTAATACCCAGTTCACGCTACTTCGGGAATATCACCGAAGGGTAATTATATAAGTTATAAATGGTTTGGTACCTAAGTAACTCGAACACTCGACAGTACGAACCGACGATTTCCAGGCGACGTTCAAAACCATTAATAACCGAATGGTTTTGAACGTAGACTGGAAGTCGTTGGTTCGCAAATTTCGTATTATACAACATATAATTCAGTCTAGGCAAGAGGAATAATGTCGAAAGGTAGCATATGATTATTACAGGATTACTCATGGGAACATATTTTTTACCACCCACACGCACACTGGCGTTACTTTCGCACCTTTTGCTAGTTGAGTAAATTAGAAGTTTGAACAAGGAGTTCGAAAGCTGTAGCGATGGTAATTTCTGAGGCTTCGTTACCATTGTTTACATTGCCGTAGAATCTTTAATATAGTGTCATTCCAGATTTAGTTAAAAAAGGTCTTTGAAGGGGTTGCATTCTCTCTCTCTCTCTCTCTCTCTCTCTCTCTCTCTCTCTCTCTCTCTCTCTCTCTCTCTCTCTCTCTCTCTCTCGTGATGGAAGTGTCTTCTTCCCCGCTTTTTCTTCTTCCGTTCGTGATTTCTTCTCACCCTTGACCTTTCAACAGATGACGAGTAATTGCTGCTGCTTTCTGGGAAGTCTCAGTCGTTTGATCTGTTAAGTTGGTTTCTCGGATTTTCTTCTTCTCGCAAGCTTTTGGATGCCCAGTGTCTTTATCTATTCCGCCTCCGCTTTCCAGAAGTATTTGCAAATACATGTCCTTCTGATCTGAAGGTATATTTAATTTTAGTCAGAATTTGTCTTTGGTTTTGATGTACGTGATGGTCGTCAACTCTGACTTATGTTTGTGTTCGGCTCGTTTGTTCATGACCGAGGTTACTCGAGAAGTTGTATGTTGATTGTATACTAAAATGTTACCAAACCTTGGCTTTGTGACAGACATCAAGGTATTAGAGTTTGGGAGAACTGGAATAGTAACTTTTGGGTTGATAGGACCGTTTGTCGATGAATAGTTAGCCTTGTGGGTGGGAGGTTTGCTGTTTCTGAACATTCGTGTTTGTTTTTTAGTTTGTTATTGTAACCGCGTACCGGGTGGTTTGAAGTCCTTTGATGGAGTAGCTTTGATGCATTTAGAACTTCCATCCATCCATTTTAAAGAGTATATATATGACTACCTCGTATCATGAGAGGGACAGGGGTCATCAAACTTAGCAAGGTAGTTTGCATTATCGTTTTCTTAGAATAGAGACGAGCTAATGTATTTTCAGAACTTGCACTGTTCGTCATTGGACGGGTGGGTATCGTTCTCAGCTAGCACTCTGCTAGTCTCGCGTTCGATTCTCTGACCACGTAAAATAAGTCTAATCCTTCGGGCCAGCCCTAGGAGAGCTGTTAATCAGCTCAGTGGTCTGGTTAAACTAAGGTATACCTAATTTCAGAACTTGCATAGATTCTAAAATAGTAAGGGCCTAGTTTTTAAGTGTTAACTTTGTAGCTCTTCAAGTCATCGGAACGATTATATATTAGATTAGTTGAATCAGCAATCAGTTAGATCTAGGCAATCAAATTTTGCCCCAATTGATAGTATGGCATGACACAAGGAGGGTAAAACAACACTGCAGGTGAACTAAAGCCATTGCTATGTGCGTTTCCGTTTGATTGTTGTGATTATAAGTGGCAGGCAAAGAAATGACGGCTGCTGACAGGTTACCAGTCGGAAAGAACTGAAGGTTGCTGTTGGTGTCAGGCGGAGTCAGCATTGTAATAACATATCATAGGAATAAAAAAAAAAAACATAAATCACATACCTTATGCTAACGCCAAGAGGAAAGAAATACTCGATATACATCCAAAATTGGGTCCAAAAAACCTCATTTATTCATTACTCGATATACATCCAAAATTGGGTCCAAAAAACCTCATTTATTCCATTACCGATTGCCTACCCAATCACCAAAGTATTTTAAGTTTTAGATGTAATGATAACAGACTTGGGTGAATACACGACTCCGTCCATGTTCGTTGGCGGAGGTAGTCACCAGCTCTTGGCAGAAGTCAACTACTATAGACGTTACCATTTCCTTGGATATCAGCTGCACTACAGATACCAAGAGGAAAAATCGATGTTTTGCTCAGTTACCTCAGTCTTCTTGTGTTATTTTATGTTTTTGGCAATCTGATGGTAATTGTGTAAACCTACTATTGATCTGCTTCCTTCAGGGTAAGTCAGAGACCTTAGTTGTCCCGCTGTCAGAGAACATTTAATCAATCAAACCAATCAGTCAGTCAGTCCCTCAGGATAATTGCCATTACTTTCCCAGTATTGCCTGGATACAGTAATTGAAATTGCGTGATTTCTTTTTGTTTCTTTGGTCTTCTGTTATAACAAATGAATCAAGAGACGAGTCGATAAACACTGGCAGTCAGCCCAGATGGTACTACTTGGCTCGTGGGTTAAATCTGAGCGTTGCGTTTTGTATCTGTATTGGACAAGTCTCTTATCCTTTTGTTATCTGTTGACCTTCAGCTTGTATTGTCATCCATTGACGTTTCTCCGGATTCTGAAGGTCTGTTGCAAATTTACAGCGTCGCTTGGTTCCTTTTGCAAGGTAGGGACTTTTTGAAAGCTAAACCCAATTCTCCATTCTTATTCATTCTAGGGGCTGGAATGAGGGGAAGGTCCTTGTTCATGCTTCAAAGATGCTTCTGGTCATTGTGTACGTGTGATTAATATAATATCAACAAGAATGGACAATATGATTGCCCTGAAGTGTGTAACTGGGCATAGATGAATATAGAAGACAAAAGCCGAGTACTTTTCGATTTTAAACCGCTATTAAGGATAAAACTGTTACTCAGATTATTTTATTCGAGAGTGTGAGAAGTTTAATGACCTTGT
>NC_089783.1:54336624-54356624 GCF_040412425.1 Macrobrachium rosenbergii | reverse complement strand
TGCAATCAGCAGGTAATTGCAGAGGTGTATTAAAGCTGTTAAATAACGGCATTCACTTAGTCTATTCTTCCCCATGTTATGGGGTCAAGGTTCCCTGTGCCGATTCTTCCCCATGTTTTGGGGTCAAGGTTCCCCTGTGATGTTCCTTAGAGGTCTTTCTTTTTAATTAAGCGATTCGATTAATTAGTGGGGTGCTTTGTTATCGAGTTAAAAGGAAATGGCGATGTGGGTGTTGTTATATACATCATGGATCGAGTAAATGAAAATTCCAGAACTGGCATTTATTCCTAATTATGTAAATGTACATATGTCTATTCACACACACACACACTATATATATATATATATATATATATATATATATATATATATATATATATATATATATATCTCAGTAGTTGCTATATTATTACTTTTAATATTTTTCATTTGCTAGAATGATTTAAATGTTAATCACCTGGTGAATATTATTCATCATATTGCCATATTTGATTATTACCTACTAACTGTTTCATCTAAAAAGAAAAGAATTAAAGATTAGTTGAAAACGTTACTTTTGTTAAAGTTAGTTCAGACATTTGTTGATGTTTAACATTCCGAAACATTAATTGAAGGCAAAATTTCAGTAAAATTACAGTACTAATGTTCAATTCCTTCGCAATCTGACCGGGAATTGTAAACAAATGTTATTTGTCAGCCTTGCATTGAGCCATTTTTAATCTATTAAAAATTAATAATTTTATATATTTGAAACTTTAACGTTTGTTTGTACGAAACTCATGTTTTATGGTTAATGGCATAAGTCTTTTTGGAATTATGCTTTGTACAGTATGAAATTATATAATGTAATATGTACTGTATATATATACTGTACATAATATATATAATATATATTATATATATATTATAATGTAATAATATCAAGAACACTATCTCATGATTTGCACACTGTCATATAATTCGTCATAAATTATATATACATGATCAATAACAACACTATAACTCTTGTGTTAACCCAGAGCCAATTTTCAGGTAATTTGATCTTCACTGCCTTCAGAAAAGCAGCTGAATCGGGATAAAATACGGCAGATGAGCTTCCATATTTCTGTAAGAATCGCAACAAAAATCATTCGGCCAAATCACGTCCGTAAAGAAATGTACAATATTCGACTAATAAAAGTGTAATGGCTAAAACATAAATATAGAAGATCAGAGTTATTCTCACAATGCAATCTTCCGTCTTTTAAGAGGTGCCCAAGTCTCAATCGGACGCCTGACGAAAACTGCTTTTTACTTATTCAGCTTATTGTCGTCCTAACAGTTCTCAAACTACCACCAAACATGCTTTTCCTTTTGTCACTTCTCAATGCCAGGACATTATACAATGTGTGTGTATATATATATATATATATATATATATATATATATATATATATATATATATATATATATATATATATATATATATATTTATACATATATATATATTTTATGTGCGTGTGTATGTATATATACATACACATACACACACATTCGGACCAAGTGACTGCTGTGATTTTCATATGCTTGGTAAATTTTGATGTTTTGCTAGCAAGAAATGAATATAACATTCCCAGTCAAAATTACGGTTAGGTTATCGGAGGTTGCATTGTGTTTATTCAAGTACTCTTATAATATTATCTGAATTTCGTGTTACTTATTTACGTAAAACATGCCTTCCAGGCTGGTTATTTTGACAGCACCTGTCATATATTTTTCACAAGGCAGTTAATTGTTGGAGTTAAAAGGTTCTTACCTTTAAAATGCCCCAGTGTGTTCAGCTAAATGTTTATTTTTTTACCTGACCTCCGACTCCGACTCTTCCACCGCAAAATAAAAAGTTCATCCTTCTTCATTGCTTAATGATGCTAATATCTTTATTTGTGCCATTCTTGTCATGTCGATTTATTCGGTTAATAATGGCCTTGTTCTTCATCAGTTTACCTGTGAACATTCTGACGTAGACGTTAGGAATGATAACGAAACAGCGCTTGGTCTCTCTGAGCTGCTATCCGTTGCATAATGTCGATGTTGATATTTAGCACCTAGTTTTCTTTTTTAAGAACACTTTCATACTTGCTGATATTTTGATTTGCTTTTAAAAACATGTTGATACGCTGTACGTACATACATTTATACATGCAAACATACATGAATGTGTGTGTTCTCTGCAAATTCATGTTTGAAAGAGCTCCAAATTGATGCAATCACCGTGTTTTCATTCTGCAGCCAAATAGAAATCAATTGAGTCAAGGTCAGCAAGAGAGACTAAGGTCGTCAAGAGGAGGACATTTGAGGGGGCAGGGGTCGGTGTGACAAAGGAAAATGGTCATGCAGTGGCATTCTGGGTAATTTTTTACTTTGTTCCCCCCTCATTGTAGTGACTTGCTGGATGGGTCAGATTAGTTGTCAAATTCTGATAAATTTGTTTTTGGCTATTTCTTCGTTTTGTGGTTATTTTTCATACACCAGTACGCATTTGTACGGAGACGCGCACGTACGAGTACGCACACGCCTTGTTTCATTGGGTTTTATTTCCGGAATCCTGTAACCTGACGTGGCGCGATTCTTTTTATAAATGGCTTTGTTGTCTTTCAAGTTCATTAACTCCCAATTTACTTATCGGTCTGAGTTCGCTTTGGACATACATATACCCTCTGTGTGTGTGTGTGTATGTTTAAGGTGCGATGCTCACTACTTCAATAATCACCAACAGCCCACATTTGTCCTTCGAGTAGCAAGCGCACAGCTATTACTGACCCACTACGGGAGAAAAATATCCCCGCCCGCAAGTCAACGCCACTTGGCAGGACTTCAGAGCTGGCAAAAAGTGTTTTCTCCTGTCCAGGAGTTGGTAAAGCTTTGTGCTTGCAACTCTGAAAAAACGAACGAGTTGAAATCCTGCCTGAGATCTAAAGCTCATTTCTTTCACTGATTTTGTGGAAGCATACTCGAGGTAAAACAGCAGGAAGACTTTGTGACAGTGACTTCTGAGCGGGAGAAAAAGTCTTAATACACGAGGTCAAATCCTGGGTGAGAGCTGAAGGTCTGATCTCTCATTTATCTGTCAGAGCAGTCATATGTATCACATGAAAATCAATTGCATTGTTATTATATGTATATGTGCGTGTGAGGGCGTTTATGCAGGCGGATGCACACGGAACAAGCAGGGCACTCTTGCAAACTGGAATTAGTGGTTTCTTTCTAATCCGTCCTTTAACTTGAAATGGTGAAAATCTCTTCATCGATTCCAGTTTATTTTTGAAAGATAATCGCTGACGACATGGTCGATAGAATTACTTTTCTATTTTTACATGGAATGTTGATGTGTAAGGTGTTCAATAAATATGGAGCCAAATGTTAAGTAGTTTATGCAGTGGCGATTCAAGTCATAGTTTTTGACGAGTTTTTTCCGCATTCAGATGTTAAATTGAGAAAGTGCATGTGGACACACTATTTTTATGGGTGGTAACTGCTCATAGTAAAGATATTTTAACGAAAGAATGTAAGCGCTATAGGTATTCAATTTTTTGGATGTTTTTCTGCAGTAAAATTTGGTGGGGATCGGTTATGCGCAATAAAAATTTTTGTTGCTTACTGTCAGGAGATTCTTGATACAATAAATGCTCGGTACGCCACAAGTCGTATGGGAAATAACGAAGATTATGGAGATGACATTTTTCATTTTTGAGTTTATAGATAGGGCTTTGCTTTTCCTTCGATGGTTTTCTGACCTCGTTGTATATCATTGTCGAGCCATCAGAACCCACAGAAATGAAACTACCCATTTTTATGTCTGATTGCGTAAAATAATAATATGTTTGAGCGCTTTTTAATGAGTTTATAATATTCTTCGCATTTCGTTGAATCATCCACCGGATTTTTTTTTTATATTTTGGTAGATATTTGGATCTCATTACAAGGATTCTTTTATACAACGAGTGTGAGGGAATTACTCGATTCATTGGCGCCTCTTTTTTTTTTTTGGCCAAGGATTGGAACTCTGCTCCCTCTTCCGTTTTCCAAACGCCATCCACCCTTCAAGAGCTTTCTTCGAGGTTTAGCAGCCCTGTTATACTCCTTCTCCTTTCTTATACTCGTTTTTTTAGGGTCTGAGCTAGAGAAGGGCATTGGGTTGCCTGTTGCCTTGGCACCTTCTCTCAAGGTAACCAGTAGTCCCCGTCGCGTAGTTACTGATTGAAGATTGACCTCATTATGGTCACCGATCGTTAAGTCTACTGCATCATACCGTTTGTGAGTCCCAGGGTGCATGCGCTACGTCTGAATGTTGTGACAAAAGTACACAAGATGCAAACTTCAAGCGTGGAGGAATTGATCAGAAATTGAATTGGTTTCTTCGTTAACATTGTTGGTGTTTACTTATCAGCGCATTTCAGTAAATGATCTGTCAGTTTCTGTACAATTTTTATTGATGTAAAAATTTTCTGGTTTATATTGCTCAATATTGAGAGGTTTGAAGTTCACAAATGGCCTGTTTTGACCACGTACCCAAACCCCTCTTAGGTAAAGCCTTGGCTGCGAAAGCGGATATTTAGGCAGGTCTGAAGAGCTATTTATATCCAAGAGGGATGGAGACTCTAAGGTGGAACACAGATAGACAAACAGACAGACCACCGCAATTAAAAAAAAAAAAGGGCTTCCTTCAGTATTCGCTGCGTTTTCCCTGAAATCCCGCCCACCCCTCTTTATTGTTTTATTTTTCCTTCGCCTCCCCTCTCATACTCCAGAACGCCCACCGATGTATAGTTGAAAGAACACTCCATTACGCCATTATCTAGAGAGAGAGAGAGAGAGAGAGAGAGAGAGAGAGAGAGAGAGAGAGAGCCAGCTCTATTTTGTTCACGTGATCTTTCGTTGTCTGCAAGTTGCCTAGCCGTGTCTGAGTTTACATAAATTTTGCAAATTAATCTGTTCGAATGTGTTTGTACGTGTGCCGTCGAGCATGTTTGTCATGTGTTGGTTTGAATTTAGTTAAATTTTCTGACACCAGATTCTCTCTCTCTCTCTCTCTCTCTCTCTCTCTCTCTCTCTCTCTCTCTCTCTCTCTCTCTCTCTCTCTGTAGTTTTGAGTTGTTAATTCACTTGGGGCTGCTAGGATGGTCTTTCGCCTACATGTGTAATGTGAATACCTTTTTTTACGTTTCAATAAAGAACATTATGAAAATGTGTATTGTTCACATCCCATTCTGAGAGAATGAAAGCACTTTTAATCACAAAATAAGAGATGAAAGAAGAGTCACTTACAATAGGAAGTAAAGAAGAGGACGTAAATGAAGTAGAGTAAATGCGAGAATGAAAGACTGCGCACTTTGAGTGTAAAAAGTTAAAGAAAACAATAAAAAAATTAAAATTATTCAGGGTGCCTTCGTCCATCCGCCCCGGGGAATCCATTACCCGAATGGTATTCCTACCTCCTGACCAGCGTTTAGCGAAACTAACTTTTGGTATATTTGCATTATATTGAAAAATCTGTCGGGTCTTCCAGTTGCGTTTTATAATGTATGCATTTTTTTTAATATAGTAATATTAGTTTCCGTGTTTGGAAATAAATCTTTGTAAGTGTTGCCCTGTTAAGCTGGTATGCATCAATATAAAAATGTATATAAACATGTACATATAAATATACATATACATATATATGTACATATATGCGTGTATGTACACACACATATATGTATATGTATTAAATTAGCTAGATAGATATAGATTGTTGTGTTGTATGTATGTATTTATGTATGTACTAAAACGTCCATGACCATCTCTCTAGGAACGTTGCTCCCGACAGCCATTAAATTATTGGTGTTCGCTATACAAGTACCATCCTAGTTTCATGAGCGTTTGAGTTGAGCGGCAGGGTGTTCGTAACGTGTGATAGCCCGCTAATTATCAAACGACAGGAATGGAATGAGAGTCTGGGAATGGGAACGAATTTCTTATGGTTTAACTGTTGGAATGGCGTTCGTTTTGTCTCTGTCAGGTTGGGTGCGAGGCGGACATGTAGATCTAATTAACACAGCCAAATATACTACGGTAGTCTGTGATCGGTCCGCCTTTCAATAATGAGCCCGTTGCCACTGTCATCTCATTGCAACTTCATCACAGGGTTGTGTTATGTAATGTGTATTTTATCTGTTTTTGGATGTTTTTATCATTGTTGATGCCTCAGTTCGTCAACTTTGAGTGTTTACAACTTTGAGTGTTTGAAATCTTTAGATTTTGCGTGTTTCTTACCTGCTATCACTTTTGAGTGGTTGTATATTTTTGGTTGTCATAAATCTGTTCGCATTAAACGTGTCTGTGTACTCCATTGTAGATTTGTGGTTAATGCATAAGAGCTTATTGTGGTAACTCACACTGTTAGTAGCGGAGCTCTGTATAAAAAATAGAGTAATTCATTTTAATTGTCATGTTTACAATATGAGGTTATATAATCGACTTATCAAATGTTCTGCATTTGACTCTCCTTATTCGGTTTCCAGTTCAGTCATTTATTAATGGTTATGTATTGTCGTTTTCTCCTTTCTTTTCACTCGCGTCTTTGCTTAGGATAGAGAAATCATGGAATCTGTTGGCTGCTCTCTCTCTCTCTCTCTCTCTCTCTCTCTCTCTCTCTCTCTCTCTCTCTCTCTCTCTCTCTCTCTCTCTCTCTCTCTCTGTATAAAAGAAAGAAGATAAAGGATGCCGTACAGAGGGCCATTTTTTTAATTAAAAATATAGTGCCCAAGGCTCGTTTCAGCTTGCGAGTAGAAGTTTACCGTTGTAAAGTTTTCTGCCTCGATAAAGTTGTATAACAGGTTTCAGTACAGTACCAGTAATGCTACTGGAATATTTCCAGTTTCTTCAGGTTCTAAAATATTTTCCGTTTCATTGTCATGCTTACATCCCGTCGGTGCTGTGATAGGATTTGATTGATAAGTTCAAATCATTAGTAGTTTTGTTATTTGTCATGCATTTGTCAGTTAATTACTGTCTTGCCTTTCCTTTTGTGAGGTTCAGTACAACAGTTTTCTAGAAGTTTTGTTCTTTCTGCGACCAAATTATGGAATAATCATTGTGTCATGTTGAATCGTTGGAATTTTGGAAATTCAAACAGTGTGCCGACAGTTTTGTACATGAGCTGGCTCACGTGAGTCCCATTTCAAATTGAAATTGTTTTATCGCATTTGATTTCTTTATTTCTCTCTTAAAATTTATTCTTAAATTTTTTTTGGGCTTGGTTTCCATGCTAGAGCTGTTTTCGTGTATAGCATTAGTCTTTTCCAACTTGGGTTGCAGCTTGGCTGGCTAATAATAATTATAATAATTGGCAGATGGTATTATTAGGCTAAGACAGAGGCACTTTATAAAATAGAAATATTTTCAAATATGAAAATGCTTCATTAGGAAAAAATGGTAACTGAAACTGAAATTAAGATTTCTTTAAGGAAACGTCATTGAGCATAAGAAAGATTGGCAAGGAAGCCACAGAAGGGATATCTAGTTGCAAAGTGACTTGGTTGGTCATGGCTGAATTTATGAAATCGTAGGTAGGAACTGGTTTCATAAAAAGGATCGATTTTCAAAAAAATCCATTTTGATTGGTGATTACACAGTCATGAACCACAGGCGTATTTTAGAAATTGATGATTAGAGACGAAAATGTTAGTTGAAGGTAAAATATTCATCGGATTCAACGCAGTGGCGCTTAGATGAAATTTGCCTCAAGTTTTGTTCATAAATGAGGTTGATGTTGGGGACATATTTCTTCTTGAGTAAAGGAAGGTGACGGTACCCTTCAACTTGTTGTTCAAGGAAAGGGAATCAACGTCATCTTGAGGTAGTTTTTTTGGTCGTCGGCTTCGATCTCTTTCCATTTTGTCGTAAAATTTTTGCATTTTTCATTCTTGCTGTAAAGTCAACAGTTTTAACTGCTCATATTTTTATGAGCTCGCCAAATGTCGACTACATCTTTCAGCTTATGAACAAGACAGGTGGTAACTGTATCAGCTTTTGAACAGGACAGGTGGTATCAGCTTTTGAACAGGACAGGTGGTAACTGTATCAGCTTTTGAACAGGACAGGTGGTAACTGTATCAGCTTTTGAACAGGACAGGTGGTAACTGTATCAGCTTTTGAACAGGACAGGTGGTAACTGTATCAGCTTTTGAACAGGACAGGTGGTAACAGCTTTTGAACAGGACAGGTGGTAACTGTATCAGCTTTTGAATAGGACAGGTGGTAACTGTATCAGCTTTTGAACAGGCTAGGTGGTAACTGTGTCGTGGAATCTTACTATGAAATAAACTAGTTATAAGAAGCTGTGACGCCAGGTTCATTTACAAAATAAGTCAGTCATCGGGTAATAACCGCCTCTTCCAATCATGAACATAAGCGAGACAGTGACTACTGCAGATTTCGGTATTTATATGAACGTCTGCGAGTCGCGTGTCGACTTCATCTTCCAGTATCTACGAAAGTGACTGATACAGGTGTCAGCTGCATCTCCCAGTATTTTTATGAACATGAGCTGTTAAGGCGTCAGCTACGCCATCCAGTATTTTTATGAATGTTGGCGAGACAGGTGTCGATTGCATCTTCCAATATGTTCATGATGTTCATGAACGTAGCGAGACAGGTATCGACTGCATTTTCCAATATCGTTCATCTAAACGAGGCAGGTGTCGAGTGGATCTTCTAAAGTCTTGATGAACATGAGCAAGACAGGTGGCAACTGCATCCTCCAGTATTTTATGAACCCCATTATTTATAACCCCAACATTTTATGAACGTGAGCAACACAGGCGTCGACTCCATCATCCAGTATTCTTATAAAAGTGAACGCGACATTCTGGTTGCATCATACAGACCTGATGGTAAGCAAGATGACTGTCGACAGAATGTTTCGCGTTTCAAAACTGAAGCAGACTTTGACTCTACATCCCAAATCTGTTCGGTGGGCAGGCAAGCTCTGTCACCACCGTCTTTCAGTCTGTTCTTGGGCGCGACAGGTATTGACAACATCCTTGTTTTGTTCATGAAAAGGCATGTGTCGACATTTTCAGCTGCGAATGTTTGTCAAGATCAGGATCGTTCGGTATTGAACTTCAAAAGATGCTGGTGTTGACTTCCCTCCTGGGAACGCCTGTTATTCATCATAGAATGTCAACGAGGTCTTTTGAGCCTCAGAATATACTTTTTATTTTAACATTCATCTTTTTCAACCTGGTTTAATAAGCTAAAGGGATTTTTTTTATTTCAACCGTTTTCTCATCACTAAAAGCTATCGAGATACGAGTTTATTTTTATTTTTTGAGTTAGGAATAAATTTGACTCTCTCTCTCTCTCTCTCTCTCTCTCTCTCTCTCTCTCTCTCTCTCTCTCTCTCTCTCTCTGTCGTTAAAGGAAATTGGGCAGTCTCGTGTCCCGTCTCGGCTGTGTCGTGAAATTCATCATGGCTATCGCTTGGAGACTTGTTGGTCATTTTTGGGCGAATTTTGTTTTACTCTGGCGTCTTTTGCTGAGAGTATCCGTCTCTTGCAGACGCTTCTTGTAGGTTTTAAGCGATGTTTCATTCTTTCCATTTTGAAGATACTTCTTGTTTTTAATGTGAGGAATGTATTTCGTTTACAAGTTTATATTATATATATATATATATATATATATATATATATATATATATATATATATATATATATATATATATATATATATCAGTAATTCACTGTGGCACCCACGGGGATGCATAGACCCTCGATAAACTCACGTCACCACATTCTGTCTGGGCTAACTCCTCAAGATCCCCCCAACACAACACTCGTCTCCTGCTTCCTGCCTCATCGTCCTCAGCCACTCCTCCTTTGGCCTACCTCTACCTCTTCTACCAAGGGCAACGCACCCCGGTGTATCCCGTACTATTCCCTGTCTTCTGCACACATGGCCTAGCCACTTCCAGCGTGAGAACCTAACATACTCATCGACCGGCTGCAATCCGTTACTTCTCTCATTCTGTTATTTGATATCCTATCCCTCCAATTAATTCCTAATATTCTTCTGACCGCCTTATTTTCAAATGCTAAGAATTTATTATCCGAAGTCACTCTGCTGTACCATGACTGATGCCCCTATATCAAAAATAATCCCAACTTATAAATTTGATGTGCACAGAGAAACCTAATATATATATATATATATATATCAAAATAATCAATATATATAAATTTGATTTTTATATGTATGTATAATATATATATATATATATACAGAGAAATATATATATATATGTATAATAAATATATATATATATATATATATATATATATATGTATAATATATATATATATATATATATATATATATATATACATATACATATATATATATATATATTTACATACATATATATATGTATAAATGTGTGTGTGGGACTCACAAGGACACGGAAGATATGTGAATCTTAAAGTGGTGGGACCTAGTATGGTTAAGAGAGATGTAAAAGAGTTGAATTTAGTCGTGTATTATATATAATCTTCTCTTCTAAATAAGATCTGGGAAATGGGGATGAACTTTCCGTGATGCCCTTTTGCATCGAGTGAAACTTTTCCCTTCCCACTGTTCGAATGAGGATTTCCAGTTCTTGGAAAGGCCCCTCAGTGAGAGAGAGAGAGAGAGAGAGAGAGATCTGTCCAACCTTTTCCGGGGTCTCGCTTCCCTTCTCCTCTTTTGTGTAGGCTTCTGGTGTTGCTGAAGAAGAGTAATGGCCTAAGTAAGGATGAAAAATTGTGTGGCGTGGTGGTATGTATTATTTCTTTTTTTATTTCGCTAACGATGAGAAATATTACAACTAGTAATGAAAGTAGAAAGGCCTCTTTTTTGCCGTCGACTATGATGTGCTGTTTATAATTAGAGAATGGCCGCTAAACAGAAAGTCTACCTCTTAGTGTACTCGGTATATAACATTTTTTGTATATTTAGTGTCTATTGGAGATCAGCCAAGCATGCATCACGTCTCATTTTTTCATACGGATTACAGAACGGTTGGTTTTTTCGGATCCTTTTGCGCGCTATAGCTGCTCACATAGGACTATAGATTGGTGAGATAGTACATGGGTGCTTACGTGTGTGTGTCTATATATATATATATATTTATATAAACCTTTACGTTCAATTCATGTTTCACTGAGGCAGTACCCTTTGGCTCCCCTACCTTGCATAGAAAACAGATCGGTTCTTATGAAACGGCTTCCGATTGGGTTGCTTGAACCAGGTCAGAATCTCCTTTCAGCCTTTAGGCAGAAGTATTCATTTCATATATATATATTATATATATATATATATATATATATATATATATATATATATATATATATATATATATATATATATATATATATATATATATATATATATATAATATATTTATCTTTACGTACACAATTGTTCTGTGCATTAGTAGAATTACTAAAGGACCTCATTCAAACTGGATGGTATCTAATGTGGAGTGTTTATTCAGAAAAAGTTACAAGCTTTCTTGGACAAACAGTCCACATTATCAAGTATCTATGCGGATACTTGATAATGTGGACTGTTTGTCCAAGAAGGCTTGTAACTTTTTCTGAATAATTACTCCATTAGATACCATCCAGTTTGAATGAGGTCCTTTGTGCTTGTGTGTAAACTCACTTTACGTACATGTATGCGACCATGAGTCCCCGGGCGAGAAACTATTATTTATTGCTTATGGGGAAAAATTTTAATTTTAACAGCTGGTTTGCTCTCAGATTGCGGGGTTTACTCTAAGCTCCCGAGTTTCCATGTAATAAAAGTAATGTATATAGCCACTTACACCTTAGTAGTCAGACTTTTTTAAAAGGCAGCGTTCAAATTCGTTTTCTTTTGCCTTTAGACTCTGTATTAAAGAGATTCAGGTCACTGTTTCCACAAAGGAAAAAAAAATGAGGAAGTGACAAAATCCATCGTCTTTGAGATTCGTCGTAATCCAACAGATGTCCCGCGTACCATCTGGTGCCATCGCTTATCCTCTCTCTCTCTCTCTCTCTCTCTCTCTCTCTCTCTCTCTCTCTCTCTCTCTCTCTCTCTCTCTCTCGTGGGAAGTCTTGAGTTTACAGCAGCATTTTAGAAACAAATTTTGTTTTGGTTTTCTGTTCGTTAAAGAATTTATATATTTGTCCCAAGATTTATAAAGCTTTTAATTATATCCCTTTCTATTCCTAATATATATTAAGTAGCTTATATATTTACCAAATTTACTGTCGTTTTTATGGAAGTATTTCCTCATTATGGATATTGTTGTTGCTACCGGTGTCGTATCCTTGTCGTGGATATAATGACGACATAAACTTCACAAGTTTCTTAGACGTTTTTATGGTGTTGAATTCATTCTTTCTCTCTCTTGGCCAGTTTTCGAGTACCCATGTTCCCTCATTGTTTTGGCATACTCCTTATAGATATATTGCTTAGCCGAGTACCCATGTTCCCTCATTGTTTTGGCATACTCCTTATAGATATATTGCTTAGCAGCAACAGCGGCAACTTAACCATTTCAAGGATTAAGATAATGATTAAGAATTCATGCGTTACCTTTGTCATCGTTATTGGGTCTTAAGTGAATTATTCTGACCTTGCATCATGATCTTATTCCTGTCTAATTTTAAGCAACTTCTGAGAGGCGATCGTTCTTGGTGTTATTAAGATTAATTGCAACAGATATTAGGGAGTAAATTAGTGAATGATAATGGATGGTCGTAGTTCCGTACGGTATAATTTTGGTGGCCATTTACCTTTCGTGCTAAGTTGAAGTTTGTCATTGTCAGTGAAACAGCGTTTTGGAGAGTTCCCAAATTATGTACGTATGCTTTTGTGTAAAAAATAAAAATATATATATATATATATATATATATATATATATATATATATATATATATATATATATATATATATATATATTATTCTAACATTGTTGCGTTTAGAGATCAGTGTACTTTGAAACAGTTCAATGAGTTATTTGGTTCATTATTTGTTGTGTTCAAAATTACTATATATATATATATATATATATATATATATATATATATATATATATATATATATATATATATATATGTATATGTATATATATATATATATATATATATATATATTTATATATATATATGTGTGTGTGTGTATATATATATATATATATGTGTGTGTGTGTGTGTGTGTGTGTGTGTGTGTGTGTGTGTGTGTGTGTGTGTGTGTGTGTGTGTGTAGTAATTTTGAACGGAGAAGAAATGAAAAGCACCAGGTAACTCGTGTGACTGTTTCAAAGTACCCTGATCTCTAAACACAAAACACAACAATGTAAGAGTAATTAAAAATTACATTAAACCTCGCAGATCCAGCATTACTAGCAAACTAAATTTAGTTAAATTGCAGACGATAAAATGATAAAACGTACAAAAGAGAAATATATTTGTAATCATATAAAGAGGAATTATTTTACGAACTTGATTTGTTAATAGAGCATCCAGGCATAATGAAACGTAGAAACGGTACGAAACAACGCTCCCAGGCTTAAATTTTATTATCTTTGGGATAATGACATTATGGCTTATTGCTCGGATGCTCTATGTAATCCATGCCATCCTCTGTAACATCCTCCCTGTCTCCCCTCCCCCTACCCTCATGCTGGACATTGATGTGATAGAATTGCCGGAATCTGATTAGGCCCTAATGCCATCCCCCACCCCTCCAAGCTCTCCTCCCTCGGCGTTCTCCCCCTCCCCTGACCCCTGCTGGTTCCACAGAACTGTCTGATGTGTGAGGAGTTGCAGTTGCAGACTCCCTGTGTAAATCGATCAGTAGAACTTTTATCAATTTTTTAACTTCCTCAAGTAGGAGGTTGAATGGTGGATATTGGTGTATCAACATGAAAAGACACAAGGGAAAGAAGCCTCTCCTCCCCCCTCTCTCTCTCTTTTAATGGTTGCCTGTCCAGAGAGGCTATCGAGCATAGGAAGTTGTCGGGCAGCTTGATGAATGAGCATGGGTATTGCTATCCTTTAATCTCCTGTGAGAGGAGAATTTTTGCCTCTCTCTCTCTCTCTCTCTCTCTCTCTCTCTCATTTAATCTTAATCCTATTTATCTGACCTTAATTCATCTCTTTATCAGCATTTTGAAAATCTTCATTTAACTTTTAACTTATTTATTAGTAACTTAATTTGAAGATATTGCGCATAACCACATGTTAACATTAAAAACTCAATAGCTGAGGAGAATAAACAAAAGTAACTAAGCGTGCATATTACGTGAAGAGAGAAAAAAATAAATAAATAAACAGCAATAGTCCAAGTGCCAAATGGCAAAACATGAAAAAGGTAAACTACACATGCACAGCATTCCACAAATGTGAACTGGACATACGCATTATTCCAAGTGACGAAAATATACGTACGTATCTAACGAGCTAACTCGCTGCTGAGCTCATCAAGTTTCAAAGGTTTGTCACAAGCCTACAAAAGCTCAGTCTTACGCCATTACGAGCCTGCTATCCTTTGAGCTACCAATTTGAACACGTGTATAGTCAAGAGTTATTCCTAGAAGTTATATTTTAACAGATTTGTAAGGGATTAAATAGGTCGGAATAGAAAACTGCAATAGCTTGGTAATCCAAAAACACTTGAATTCCTTATTGCAAGCTTCGAAAGGCAGATCAAATATCGGGGCTTGTCATCAGAAAATCCGAAGCAAGGAACCTTATCGGAGGAGGAAGACATTCAGTTTATTATTTAATAGAAATTTTAGGTTAGTGATTGCTTCATACCGCGAACAACAAACTTTTTTCCAGTTTGTTTGTTTTACACCTTCTTCGGTGGAATTTTCCGCGTAAAGTATTTTAATTGCGACAGTCGACGGTGGAATATCTGATATTAGTATTTAGAATTAGGCTAGGCTTGTATCATTATCTGGGCAGCCGCTCAGGGAGCCATTATGTGGGTTTACAGCTATATTTTTGTAAAGCCTAAATCGCGTTAACATTTAACTCTGAGGTCGGTGTCTTTGTACTTCCTTTTAAGGTCTGCTCCGTAGGGGGTTAGCGCCGTTAGTGCACCTCACGCGGTGCACATTTATCACTAAGTTCACATTCACGTATCAAGGCACGCATGCGCCAAGACAGCCGAAAGTGGTGAAACTGCGCATCTGGCGCGAAAAATAGGCCCCGCCCAACTGGATCGTGTCACGGGGCGATGTGCGTGATGCATGCGTATTATAGTGCGCGCAAATATGCGCGACTGCGTGGGGTGACGTGGCGCTGGCGAACAAGCGGCGGCGCAGGCAGAAGTAGTGCGTGGCAGAGCACGTAACACCAACGTCGATATCGTATGTGTTGCGTTCTGCGTAACTGAGTTGCGCCAAACGTCACGTTGGCCCCACGTACTGCGGGGTTAAACCCCAGCTATATAAAGGCCGGCAGCTGCACATGTGAGCTAGTCAATGCCGTAATACCACAGCGACAAGACATACTACCAACGTGCTGAAGCAACATGGACAACATAGCTGAAATGCGTCAACTCATAGCTATAGCACGTACGGATAGACCAGAATTGTTGCCACTTGTCATTGAGTATGTGCACGTCATGTTATTGCTGGAGCTTGCAATGATTGCTGCAAAGCACTTAGGGCAGAAAAAGGCGCCCAAGGAGGGTGTGGGCGTGGCGTACCTGCAGAAAAGGATGGAGCAAGGTCATTATGACAACCTGATGGCGGAGTTGTCAAGCAAGCCCCAGAGCTGTACAGAAATTTTACCCGATTGACAAGGACCTCTTCAATGAAATTGTTGAGCGGGTCACACCCCACATTCAGAAGAAAGTGACATTCTGGAGGAAACCCATTGAGCCAGGCCTGCGTGTTGCTATCACCCTCACGCTTCCTCGCTACAGGTGATTCATACAAGAGTCTGCAATATTCGTTCGGGTAGCCCACAACACCATTAGTCTCATCGTACCAGAGACCTGCAGGGCCATTGTTGCTGCCTTCGGGGATGAGGAACTGCAGGTGCCACAAACACCTGAAGCGTGGCAGGAGGTTGCACGGGTTTTGAGGAAGGTGGAACTTCCCACACGTGGTGGAGCTATAGATGGAAGCACATTAGGCTCCGTAACCCTCCCAAGGGCAGTACGCATTACTTCAACTACAAGAAGTTCTACTCCATGGTATTACTTGCAGTTGCTGATGCTTCATACAAGTTCCTGTATGTCGACGTGGGAGCCATTGGGTCAGAGTCAGACGGTGGTGTATTTGCCCAGACCCGACTGGCAGAAATGCTGTTGCAAGAGGAAAGCAAATCTTCCCCAACCGGATGCCCTGCCAGGTCAACCTAATGGATCTCCTGTGCCCTACTTCCTAGTTGGCGATGATGCCTTCCCCCTGAGGAATTACCTTATGAAGCCCTACCCCAAAAGAGGACTTAGCAAGGAGGAACGGTTTACAACTACAGGTTAAGTAGGGCACGCAGGACGGTGGAGAACGCCTTTGGGATTCTGGCAAACAGATTCGAGTATTCACACTGCAATATGCTTGAAGCCTGACCATATAGAGCCATTAGTGATGTCCGCATGTGTTCTGCACAATATGATCATAAGAAGAAATGCACGAAGACAAGAAGGAGATCAGGAGCACCCTGTCACACATGCTGTCATCCTGGTAGCTGGAGGAGTGACCCGTCCTTAGGAGCAGCCCTTCCAACCGTGACCAGCAACACTGCAACGAGGATGCAAAGGAACAGCGTAACATGCTGAAGGAATACTTTTCATCGGCTGAAGGCTCCGTGCACTGGCAGGAGAACATGATTTAGTTACTCTCTTGCATACCTGATTGTTGTAATTACTTAAATGTCTGTTCCTGCATATATTTTGAACTTATTTAAAATTCAATAATGTATCAATTCAGGATTATTTTGCCTGTGCATTTTTGTACTTCTGTTTGTTTTAGTTGATTTAATAAAAGATATTGCTCAAATCCATGATATATTACTCTCATCAATACTTGGTAATTGGGAAGAGGATAGAGCGGGACATGACTTTGCAAATGTATGTTTAATCAATATGAAATAAACATACATATAAATAAAAGAAAGAAGATGCAGTTATTTTGCCCTTTTAATAATTTCTTAACATGGAATCTATTCTGATATGATAATTCAATCATTTTTGAAAGTACCTTCTCTTAACATTGTTTCTATTCTGTTCCTGTATTTATTTTGGACTTATTTAAAAATCAATAATGTATCAATTCAGGATTATTTTGCCCTGTGCATTTGTGTACTTCCGTTTATTTTGGTTGATTTAATAAAAGATATTGCTCAAATCCATGATATATTACTCTCATCAATACTTGGTAATGGGGACGAAGATAGAGCGGGACATGACCTGGAAGCGCGCCGCCTGTCCCTGTTATCCCAGGTCAAAGCGTTGCCACATCTCCGCAGTTGCAGGGGATGCGACAGCGTTGCCGCGATCTACTCCCACGCCATTCTGACAGCCACGCAGTGCCCTGGGGCAGCATGGGCCCCCAGGTAAGGGCGTGGCAGCTGCGCTGTCAACCCTCGGGTGGCGCCACGCTGTGCGGGTCGGGCCACGCTACCTGACACCTGACCTGGCCACCCACGCAGGGGTTTGAGCAGGTCGAAGGTTCCCTGCCCCGGCGCATGGCCAGGTGGTCCGTGAATGGTCGCGCCGCATGCTGCCGCATTTACACAGTACTTACGGTACATTTACGTTGTATTTGCGTTGTGTTTACGTACTTTCTGGCTCCGCCCCGTTCGTGGCCGTGCGTGGGCATGCGTGCCTTGATACGTGAATGTGTGAACTTAGCATTAGGCATTACTTAAGGTTCTTTGCAGCGTCCTTTCCGCTCCTAGCTACAACCCCTTTCATTCCTTTTACTGTATCTGCGCTCATATTCTCTTTCTTCCATCTTATTTTCCACCCTCTCCTAACAATTGATTCGTGGTGCAACTGCTTTGAGGTTTTCCTCCTGTTACACCTTTCAAACCTCCTTTTCTCTCAATTTTCCTTTTGGCGCTGAATGACCTCATAGGTCTCAGCGCTTGGCCTTTGGCCTAAGGCTAATATTCTTGTCCTATCATATAAGGTCTGGTTCTAATTAGTTATGTAGTTGTAGTTTTCGTTGACTCTGTGTTGGCCTTTTGAGCACATTTTGGCAGTTCGCATCAAGTGAATTGTTAAACCTCTTGTGAGATGTGGCTTACCATTTGGTATCGTAGGTCGATGGTTGCATATAAGTATTTATGAGGTATGCAGAGAATTTTATCCTTTGAAAGGTAGTTATTTTTTTGTGAATCTGGTATTATACTTAAGAGCATTGGAGTATATAAATTCTGACGATATATCTTAACCTTCGTGTGGTGCAGAGTAAATAAATAAAGCTTCGTTGTCGATACTTTAAGGTTTTTTAGTAAATGGTGCATGTCTTATGTCTATAACCATTGTTGTTTGACGCCAGTTTACACAAATCACTCGAGCAACTTATGTTTTCCAGTTATATTTTCAATTCATCTCAGTCTATTCCCTTCCTCTCATGCTGTCTTTTGACTTATTCAGTATTTAGTTTAATTAAATTTTTACTGAGGTTAGTATTAAGGTATAGTTGATGTAAGGTCTTTGGGCAGAAGGAAGTTTTATCTTTTAACATTTCCCCTTCCGTGTTTTTGTCCCGTATATGCCTAGCATTCCTTTAGTTCATACTAAAGTTGAATACTGGCTGACTTTAGTATTGACAACAGGAAATGTGGCTATTTATAAGCCAGTATATGGGCCTTTGCGGTTTTTCGTGTTTTCTTAATTGTTATTTTTTATCAGGCTTTGCTATACTAATGGTCTGTTCTCCCTGTTTTTCTCATTTATAAAAATTTATAATTTTGCCTTTAAAGTTATGGATGTTTGTGGGCTTGTTCTTTATTAATGTAAGCACATTATAATAATAATAATAATAATAATAATAATAATAATAATAATAATAATAATAATAATCCCCCTGCTTAATCGTTGCAAAGCTACATTTATTTGACTTTTCCGCTAATATTCATTGATTTGACTACATGCTTCCACCACTCCAGGTGTCGCAACGGACCAAAGTCGAAAGTTAACCTTTTGAAGCAGTCTTTTATTGTGCCCCCCCCCCTTTTCTCAGTATATTATCTGTAAATGTCTGTAGTATTCCGTGATTGGTAGTATTCATTTGACGTCTAGTGAATAGTGCCATAGGGTAATTAATCGACTTTGAAATTAAGAAACAATTGTCAATCATCTTTCGAAGGCAACTTATCCTAACTTTGCTGTCCAAGTTGTCCGTTTGTTTTTCAGAGCCTAATATCCGTTTCTTTGCTCAACGCCGTTATTCAAAAGCTCATGCCTCATAAATATGTAAAAGTTTATATATACAGTAGAAGTACAGTAGGTATTTGTTTATAGTCGCTCTAACGTTCGTGTGCGAGTTTGACGACTGCTATAAGTCAAGTTGTAGTACTGGCTGCGGAATTAACCAGTGTTACAGTTACGTAGATATATTTAGTGGTTTAAAAATCATTTACGTCCGTTATAGTTGAGGAATTCTGAAAGCGATGCGTATGATCTTTTGCAATCATCTTTGCTGTTAACTTCCACAAAATTTCATAAAAAAAGAAAAAATAAAACGCTGACAAAGCAAATAAACCAGAGAAAGATATTCTTATTATCATTGTTCTGTCGTCTTCAGCTCCTCCAGAGAGAAGTGAGGAAGGTAAAACCACTTGACCTCCTTTTGACTGCCACAATATTCTCTCTCTCTCTCGCTCACTCTTGACTTTGTTAGCTCTTGTTTAATAAAGTCGCAACTTGAAGACAGAGTTTATGTAAACTTCTACATCGTCCGATTTCCTCTTGACTGTCTACATAGTAGCTTT
>NC_089783.1:54224124-54331624 GCF_040412425.1 Macrobrachium rosenbergii | reverse complement strand
GAACAAGGCAAGCTTCCACAAGGTAAAATGCCCTTCTTTGAAGAATGAAGAAAACAGTGAATATGATGAAATTTAAGTCGGAAAATTGTAAGGTACAAAAATATCGACCTTGACATATGAATTAAACAAACATCAGAAATATGTTGAAAGTAAGGCACGGCCCAAGCCTAGTAAATAATGGGTATATGTGCAACAACTGGCTTAAGCTTAAGGCAACTAAATCTGGCATCTGAGGTGTCCCAGCCCGGCTGGGATCAGTTTCAGTATTTGAGAGGCAATTACATTTTCAGTTATACTACCCACACAGCTTTCAGGTACAGTTATATGGTACATAGAATATTTGAAATGCACCTACAATGTAAATTGCATGAACATTTCAGACAGTATACTAGAATTATACGAGTATTCATGTTTTAGTAACGATCAGGAAAATGTATTAAATACTGATTGACTTTACACTTTATTACCTGGACTATTCTTTCGAGACCTTCTTTGACACTACAGTTAATTATAAGTGCTAAAGTTGCAAATACTGAAGCTGAAAACGAACGGGATTGCTGAGGAAGAAAGAATTGACGTGTCTTGTTTCGTTGCAACAGTTTCACCTCGCTTTTGGGAATTCCCCGTAGGAGTGTAGTGCCGTCAGTGTAGACATTACTAAAGGGTGTTTAAAGCGCCCTTGGCGGATTCCAGTTCTTAGTCTTTTACTCTAGTACATCCATTCCTGCTTGCTTTCTTCCATCTTGCTCTCAGATCTCTGTAATTATTACTTCTTAGGGCAATTATGGATTTTCTCCCAGTTTCGCGTTAACTTCATTTCGTGTATGATCTGTCCAGCCAGTCCAACTCTCTTATCTGTCTTAGGCGTCGAATGGCTGATAGTGACCATTGCTTTGCAACCAGAATATATATATATATATATATATATATATATATATATATATATATATATATAATGGTGGGTGACGCCATTTTGTACTATCTCGGTAGTGTGCAGTATCCCCCCTTTTCAGCAACTTACGGATTACGTATCGATAGTCAACTCTGAAAAACTTCTCTTTCAGTGAAGTGCCGACTGGTACGGATTAAAGTAAGAACGAACTCGAACGTTGTTCATTGTGGAAGTTCCAATTTACTGCGCCTGTCGTAATAATCTTGGGTCTGTATGAATCGTTGAAGAGGATGATGCATAAGAGTTCGGTGTTGATACATATTTTGTGATTGGAGATATGGCGATTGAAGCTGTGTGTCAGATTTTACTTACAGGTATGCTACTGATTTGATGATAAGGTCTTGATCATGGTGATGCGATACTAGAACGATTAATATCTTCATTAGTAATGTGATTTGTTCTTTTTTGTGGTTTATTCCAGCCCATTGTATTTATCCCCTGTTGGTCATCAGAATCATCGTTCCTGTAGTCTTATATTTATTCATCCATATTGTAAGTCCCCTATATACCGACAAGTCAGGGAATTAATGCGTTTTGCCCCCACCATTCGTCAGTCAGGCTCTTTGCAACGAGTGCCATCGCAGTTTACTATACATGGTTGAAGAGATTTCAATTAAACTTCAAAAGTGTATTATTTATATATGTGCTTGAAGGGAGATGCGTGTCTGTCCCGTTGTCTGTGTCATTCTGCACTTGTTTCGGTGTCTATCACTCCTCATCGCGAGGTGAAATCGTACTGGGAAAAACTGCTGACTTTTCACCAAGCACACGTAAAGTAAAATGTTCATTTGTCTGCCTTTGGGAAAATGGAAATGGTGTCGTCTTCCACATTGCATTAGACGGAATGCTCGCAGAGTGCACTTGGTTGGGGATCGGTAGGAGTCTTGAATTACTGTAGCAATGTTCTCGGAATTCTTAGTATCACTTATTATATTAGTTTTTCCGATTTTCGTGTTGCCTTTTATTCTATATTGTTTTGATTATTGTCATATGTTGTGTATTCATGAATTTCTCAGCATTATTTTGGATTTGGTTGTGTTGATTTTGTCTACTGTTATCCTCCTCTGTCCTATATATTACTTCCTGTACCTGTGTCTTGTATCGTAGGGAATACTTCATACGTTCTTATTGTTTGTTCTGCACACAGTGTTCCACGTCCTCCGTTTATTGCAGTTAGTTTTCACACACATTGGATAAAGTTTTCACACACATTGGATAAAGTTTTCACACACATTGGATAATCTTGGTTTGTTTCTCGAAATTCAGCATAATTGTTCTTGTGTATCTTGGATGTCTTTATGCTTTGTCCACACTTAAAGATTGCTGAGTAAGCGTCTTTTTATTCAGTTGCGTTTTAGAAGCTTCTAACTCTTGAAAGCATCGTACAAGTTAGCTCAACATGAATGCTGTTCTGTGAAGAAATGGGAACTTGATATTGTTGATTATTTAGAGAAGTCTGTAGAGGTTTTGAATTACCCCGAGAAAAATTTGCACCTTTTTAATGGCAGTTCCCCTTTTTACCCGTCCCGCAATGGTACATCCTTTTCAACTGCGATGCATCGAGCCTAAATATCTAGTTTTCAGCGTTTGTTATACACGGTGTTGGATAGTCTTTGATGGAGTATTTTCATGAACTTCAAACGTCTCTAAGATTTGGTCATGTGCATCCTGGCTGCAGTGTTTTATTCTGAGTGAAATTAACTATATTATATATATATATATATATATATATATATATATATATATATATATATATATATATATATATATATATATATATATATATATATATATATATCATATTCAGCGATACTTCTTAATTGTAGAATGAAGTGTTTCGTAAATATAAAATGACCGTCGTTAATTAAATCAAAATAATTGTACCGGGTACTGAAATGTGAATGTATCCAAGTGAATGAAAGTATTTGTGCTGTTGAACTGATGTGTCGTTGGCACTTAAATAGAGACGTTCGAGGTGCGTAAATTGAGAAATAGCGTGAATGGAATAAGCGATTGTGATCATGTGATTTGACACTGCCCCAATCTCTGGCAATTATCTAGTTTCAGTAACGTGATCCAATAACAACTGTACTCCCCATCTAATGACTCGAAAAAAGGCAACAAAACCATACGGCACTTCTTTGCTCGTACTGAACTAATTCCTCTATAGGTCGACCTTTTTAAAGCCGAGTATTCGATTCGAGATGTGCGTGTGGATGTCGAGGGTTGAGGCTTCCTCTCGTCTGCTTGAATTTGCCTCTGAAAATTTCCCGGTTGTTACGGATTCATGAGGTTTTGGAGTCATGTTTGAGCTATCACACTTTAAGTTAAGAGTTTGCTTAGCTTTACGCATTTTCCTGTGTGTTCATTGTTTCTTTAAGTAATCTTTTGTGGAAAACAATAATAGGTATTGGGGGGATGTACCGGTAGGAATAGGAAAGAATATCTCCTTGGTTATTGTTGAGGCCTAAGGGAAATAATGAAAGTTCTGTGTTAAACCGAAAAAAAACTAAGGCAGTATTGCTTAGAGGGATGCGAATTGATGTAATGTTTTTTTTATTCATGCATGAATATATATATATATATATATATATATATATATATATATATATATATATATATATATATATATATATTATATAATGTATATAATGTATAGGGCTCCTGTAATGGTCAGTGTAAGAACATGCATCAAGTAATTGCAGCCTCCGATACAGATTTTGTAGCTTCATGATTAAAGGTAACGGCAAGATAATTTCTGAATGTTGGGTTTGCTCCTACGCTGAGAGATGACGGGGAATTTGTTGAAGGGAGTGCAGACTTGCAATCGTAGGAACGAGGGAAAGCTGTTATGGATGGTTTTGTGAAGGTAAAAGAAGAAAGGAAGCCTTATATGTCGCGAGAACAATGAAAAGAAAGTAACTAACTTATATATGTATGTGTTTGTTGTGTAACTATCGGTATTTTCATCATCAGTGACTATTAAGACGTTATTTTATATTCTGAATCAAACAAATTCTTTTCCCCTCATCAAGAGACTTTTGTGTAATTCTCTCTCAGCGAGTCTTATTCAGTAAAGTACGGCTTCTTAACCATTACCAAGACCGAGCCTTTATCTGGGTTCTCAAGTACTTCTCTCTATTTGATGTTTTCACCCTTTCTCTCGTCTCCTTCCCTTCGTTCTTATCAAGCCAGCATCAGGATAGGAGTTGGTGTGGCTATCTTGGTGGGCAAATAACTGCGTCCGCCTTCCCACTTGATGTTTCCGCCTGGCGGAATGCTCTGGGAGCATGCGCCCTCTCACATTCTTGTTGAAGATAGGTTGTTGGAGACTCATATGGGGTTTTGCTTTTCAAAGTATCAGAAGAGTCCAGTGAAGAGTTGAACGCTCTCTCTCCCCCTCTCTCTTGCATGAACGTGATCTACATTAGTTTCTTGTAACTTGCATATAAATACCTTTACTCTCTAGTTCAGGTTTTCATATGTATGCAGTCGCTCGCACTCTCTCACACATGCATTTATATATATATATGTATGCGCTCGCGCGCCCATATATATATATTCTGTGAGAGAGAGAGAGAGAGAGAGAGAGAGAGAGAGAGAGAGAGAGAGAGAGAGAGAGAGAGAGAGAGAGAGAGACCCCGACCCCTTACCCACAACCAACCAAATATCACGGTAGTCAGTTATCGCCTCTCTGACCTTATAACATTAAACGAACAGTTATCAAAACTGAGAGAGAGAGAGAGAGAGAGAGAGAGAGAGAGAGAGAGAGAGAGAGAGAGAGAGAGAGAGAGAGAATCTTCAAGTTAATTTAGACTTTTCACATTACTCTCAAGAAGTCCATACAAGGCAAATAAGAAAATTTTCACCGTATCCAACGAAGCGTCACCTGCTTGGCCAAGACTTAATAGTATGTATTTATAACTGTATGAAACAGTCCACATTGACGGGAATGGGAGAGACACTATTGATGTTGGTAATGGAAAAAGAATGTTGCACAGGGGATGTGTTCGAACGACGTGTTTCAGTGGGAGGCAGACTAAGGATATGAGAGAGAGAGAGAGAGAGAGAGAGAGAGAGAGAGAGAGAGAGAGAGAGAGAGAGAGAGAGAGTATGCAGTCTTTCCACTTGCATGTATGATACAAGGTTGATGTTAATTAGGCGTTCTTAACTTTACAAACTCAATCTTTAAGAGAAGATATATTCTCCCAGGCGGATTTTACAGGTAATATGTTTGTTCTTAAGCGTTCCACTTAAATTCTATGTAATCCCACGTTTGAAATTACCTTTTGAATGGAGGACTTGCTGTACGGCGCTCCTGAACAGAGTTGATTTGTGTGCTTAATAGGATCGAGAGCTGACGCTGTTTGTTTAGCTGCGCAATCCATTGACACCTCATCCTCTCGGTCTTTGTTTTATGGCTTCCAGTATCCACCTCAAAGAGACAGCAGGTGTTCAGATTGTTTTATGAGCTCATTTTTCTTTGCATTTCCTGTACATAATTGCTTAAGCTTTGTGTGGCTGTAACAACTCGAGGTGTTTTTATGACCATTTAACGAATCTTGCGAAAACGACGTTTAGATGTAGAGGGTTCAATATTCATGTGGACTCTCGCTCTTATATATATATATATATATATATATATATATATATATATATATATATATATATATATATATATATATATATATATATATATATATATATATATATATATATATATATATATATATATATATATATTATTAATTACATACATACCGTACCTACCTATTTTTTCCAGGAACATTTCCTCGCTCTCTCAAAAGAAGGAATCAGTTGTGATCGAAGAAACGAAAAAATTAAAACTCATGTATTTTCTTATACTTGACGGGACTTGCCATCTATTAACCCTTGCTGGATGCACGCTATGTCGGGGAGAGAGAGAGAGAGAGAGAGAAAGAGAGAGAGAGAGAGAGAGAGAGAGAGAGAGAATCCGTTCACAAATATCACGGTATGAAGGTAAATATCGATCAAATCCGCCAGCATTGGCTATGTCAATGAAGGTGTCAGTTGCGGCCTCCTGATTCAACGACGCGTGAATCTCTCGCTCGAGTTGTGAAGTCACTTTTATTCTTCTCGTGTGTAACCTTATCGAAAGATCGATTTGAACATGCAGTGGGTACACACCGCCACAGCCGTGTCCGTTTTTCGGGGCCTCGAAAGGTCTCCTCTTGTGCTGCGTTTTGGAATGGGTCTCACGGCTGCGGATGGTTCTTTAACGGTCATGTTGGGCGGCCAAAGGGTCATTACTCACTCTCTCTCTCTCTCCCCCCCACACAGAAATGTTCTTTTTTTTTTTTTTTGATTAGGAACATGTGCCCTTACAGTGCGGCACAAAAATGACTCTCGAGTGATTTGTATTTCGCATAATCGATGGCTGACGTTTTATCTTCTGGGTATATTTTTGTCAAGGCACTGAAATCGCTTAGTAGCAATATATAATATCATTCTTTACCAGTGTTTTGGAGAGTTGCCAACTTCGAAGCTAAAATTTAGCGGTATAAGGATTTTTCAAGGAGGAACCTCCTTGGTATTTGTATGTTACATTTTTGCACTGTAGTTTTACTCAGGTTACATACAGGTTACAATAGATATAAGCTACAAAATCACGATAGGTATTGTATAACGACGTATGCATCCCGTGTTTGGCATTCAGCAGAAATTACATTCTTTGCGGATTAACTGCTTTTAATAAATTATGATAATTCTCCTTATCGGTTTTATTGACGGCCACTCCAAATTTAAAAAGAATTAACAATTGTATTTTTCCTAGAGTGTTGTTTCTAATCTGTTCCTTTTGTTTCAGGTATCAAAAAACAGCCGGTGCAATTGGTGCCGTAGGTGAGAAGACCTCCTCACTGTTCGGTGGCATTGGTGCCAAATTCGGCCAGTTGAAGGAGACTCCCACGTTCAAATCCTTCGAGGAACGTGTAGGTGGTGTCTACAGCGCCGCCAGGGTGAGTCAAAAGGATCAAAAGTGTTGGATTCTTAGAGCTTAGTCGTAATCACGTTTCACTTGCGCCTGCGGAATGTTTTGGATTCGAGGGTGTGCGTGTCTTCAGTCAGTGATGACAAAAAAATATTATATATATAAAATATATAAGGGGATTCTGTGTTGCATCAGTGATGTTATGTTGTCGTGGTGGTGATGGGAATGGCTGCAGACGACAACAAAGTCTTGTGATGTGATGATTACAGATTGTTTGTGATATATTTGACTTTTGTGCCGTGTTGTGTGTGCCTTTGTTTGGGATGTTCGGTGTTAGGCTAGGCAAGAGTTGAAAGCCGTGCAAGTGGTGGTTGCATAGTATGAAGGGCGTATAGGTGCAGACTATCACCTTTAAATTTTGGAGGGGAGAATGCCACATCACGAGAGGTAGAACACTCGGCAGATGAGGGAGAAATTGGGGAAGGGAGGAGTTGGGTATTGTGTAAGATTGTCCATAAAACCTTGGGACTGTCTTGGTAATAAGTTAAACTCCAAAATAAGAGGGCACTTTCTTAATTTGTTGAGAGAGAGAGAGAGAGAGAGAGAGAGAGAGAGAGAGAGAGAGAGAGAGAGAGAGAGAGAGAGAGAGAGAGAGAGAGAGAGACTTTAAATAATGAATGAGAAATTTAGAGAGAATGAATTTAGTGAAATACTGAGATCCATAAATTAAGTGCACTCCCGTAATCATAAGGGAATTTGGGTATAGAAAAGAGAAAACTATCAGGAAAACTGGGTATAGAAAAGAGAGAACTATCAGGAAAACTGGGTATAGAAAAGAGAGAACTATCAGGAAAACTGGGTATAGAAAAGAGAGAACTATCAGGAAAACTAAGTAACTCAAAAGACAGGAGTGAGAGAGTTTTGTCATGAAATCTCCTAGCATTGCGTGGAATGGAATGTTGTAGTACAGTATAGTAGCATGCTTAGAAAATTTCATTATTGTGAAGACTATAACGTTGATGGTTGTAAGGGGTTTGTTTGCAATGGACAGTTTATGGTTTAGAAAGTTTCGTTTGCTGCAGTTGTGACAGTTGATGTTAGTCTTGTATATACTGTATTTTTGTTTTAGATTTGAGAGATTTATATTTAAACTTGTGCCATTGCATCTGTCACTTTTGCTCCTTTTTTTTTTGTCCTTGTTTTGTATGGGGTAACAGCTCTTGGGGTCAGCTGTCTTAAACATGTTACAGTATAAAATTTTCTTGGGCACAGGACAGTGAACCTAACAGGTCTTTTCTCATATTTCCATGGCATCATCGCACCTTCCAGGGAACCGTAAGACACACAATTTCCAGCTTGACGCTAATTTAAAAAAAAAAAAAGCATTATTATTATTAATTAAGAGTAAGCTAGAAATAGTCAAGATGAACGACGGCTGAATGTGGTTGTTGAGTCATTTCTTTAGCACTGTGGCCTGTCACTTTCTCCTTATTTCTATTTTCTCTCTCTTTAACAGTTTCTTGTTACTCGAGCATTTTTTTATGTTTGATCTTTCTGCACGCACTTTAATGCTCCCTTTCCCTTCCCCTCCCTCTCCTATTGTGCATAATTTACACCTACAGTACATACAACAACAAAATGTATACCATAAAGTACAAAACAAGCCTCCTTACTGATGTAAATACCATAGCATGTGTTTAAATGTTGTCAAATACAGAGGATACAGTAATGTAGTTAATTTTCTGCTTGTATAGTGGAAAGATTCAGTGTCAGTCGACTTTGGCCTATATAGAAAGATAAGTGTCAATAATACTATATTTGTCGGTGAGTCTGCTGCAATTGTATTGGCTTCTGATTTAGGAAGATGCTTTATGATTTTTTTTTATCTTATTCAACGCTTAAGAGGAAAGTTAAGTTACATTTAACTGTATGGAAATTGAAATGATTGGTATATATTGATAACATTTATGAATGAACCTGATTTAGATGATATAGAATGCATATCTGCTTGCAATTTAAAAAATGACTAAGAATGCTTAATGTTTAATAACTGAGAATCGAAAACTATGAGTGAAATCACTGAATTAGCTGCAACTTTAAACTTTTAGTATTTAGAGTAGTGCAGTGTAATTAAAAGGTATTTGTCCCTTAGTTTTATAAGTCAAGTACTGTACTGTGGGCTACATCACAGCTTAGTCTTTGCATCATGTTTTAAAATAAACAGCTTCTAAATACAACATTGCCCAAGCCTTTAAAAGTGCGCAGACCATTTATTCATGTATCCGTATCGTGGTAAATCATCTGGCTGTCGTCATGTAACGTAATTAAAGCTTTAAATTTTCAAAGCTGATAGACGTTCTTTAATTTGCTTTGTGCTGGAACAGGTTTTATGATGCACAGGTTCATTTCTAGATCCTTTATCAATTTTCAATTAATGCTTTGTTCGTTGTTGTCAAAAATATAATAGTGCATGTTTTTCAAGGAAGTACCCAACATCACTGCAACTATTTGTTATATAGCCACAGTTTAAATACTGAGAATCTGTATAAATGTGACACCAGCTGATTTTAGTATAGCCTCTTTTGAGCTTACGGTACAAACACTTCCAGCTAACCCACGGGTGGCGGCTGTAAAGCCAAAGTACATTACTTAGCTATTGTATACAGTATTGTATGATTTTTAGTGTCTGCTTTTTAGTCATAAATGTTTGGAAAACACCAATTTGACTCAGTTTTGTTAGTTCTGCCTTATCGAGGAATGTTAGAATATAAACTGTAGAGACCAGTTTTATAATCAGGATAATTTTGGTGTTATAACAGCAGCTTTCAGTTGTGTTATAACATTACCATTGATTATGAAAATCTGAAGGTTCATTATGAAGCAGTTTCTTTAGCAGCCCATAAGTGTCCTGAAATATTTATACAGTACCATTTGTACTTGTGACATTTGTTCATCCATCTTGGGTTTGCATCTAGTTAAAAGGAAATTGGTTTAAACAGACATTATATGTATTGACATCACATTATTAACATTTAGCAATCCCAGTTATGTACTTTTTTTTTATTGCAGCTGGTTATATCTTAATAGTGTAGTGAGTTACACTAGACTTGGTAAATTGCTGCTGTATTTTTGACAATCCTTTGATTGTAGCTAATTTACTTTCCAATGTTGTTCATCTTTTGTTGATTTCTCTCACATCAGAATGGTGTGGTATTTTTATGTTTCAATCTCTTTATTAAGGTTAAAACCTTTCTTTTGTCCTTCACTTTAAGACAGTCACATATGTGATTGAGGCCATTACAGATTTCATTACATTTCCTGGTATAATTTTTATGCTGTAAGGATTTGAAGTAAAACTGTAATATTTAAGGATTTGTATTTTGTACTGGTATGACTCATATTTTTCGTATGACACAGCAGATGAAAAGCACCAAGAGGACGGTGTTGGCTATTTTTTCCGATTTCTTTTAGATTCAGTATTTCTGTGAGCATTTGATTTTAAAAAGCTATTCATAATTAATTAATATCAATGGAGCAGTTCAGGAATTTCATTCTAGATTTTGTATTTTAATTTGCAATGCCAGATTATTTGATATGTGGTCAGTTAATCAGTCAGTTCTAGCAGTTGTCATTACTTACAGGCAGATATACAATCTCTATTCATTGAAACAAAATGATAAATTTAGGTCACTTTTCATTTTATTGCATTAAAAGTAGTCATGGGTTGAAAAGTTGAACCTCCCTTACTTTCATTGTTTTCAAGGCTAGGAATATGATCCCCTTCAATATAAAGTTGTACACGTCGAGCACGGAGATAGAGAAGTCTTGTGTCAGTGGCTTCATCTGCTTGTTGCTACCCCACATTGCTAGAAATAATTCAGAATTTGCTACAGGTGCATTTTTGAACAAGAAATGTAATCTAAATTTGTAACCAGCTAATTTCCAGTATGTGCTAATGCATGAAGAATTCCCTTGCTGCCTACTATTGGATATTTATTGTACATGAAAGCTTTTGTGTTACGAATATTTAGTTTAAATTGCCTTAGGGCAAGAGTGCTCTTGAATATTATAAGTGTCAGACTGTTACTAAAGATTGGTAGCTTCTCAGTCTGTAGCTTTGATTTCCTTCCCATATCTGAGTTATTTCAATTGAGACACTGTGATCACTTAATTTTTCAAATTTCCTTATAATACTTAGTTCTTGTTAAGGCCATATATTTATAGCAAGAGGCACTGTATTTTTAACATGCATGGAAATTAATTCCAAAAGGGGTATTTTGTAATTTGAATGAAAGCTTGTTCATGGATAGACTTGAAGTTTCATTAATAAAATGGCATGTTTAGTAAAAAGGAAACCTTTCTGAATAGCTCTAGGAAATAAGATTTTATTCTAAAATAGGTTTGTTTAGATATATCTCATTAAGGAATGTCTAACACTTAATTTAACACTTAATTACTGCAAGAATCATTGCAACTTATGCAGACTCTAGGTTTCCAAATGCTTGGTTACTTTTTGAGTTGCAGAAAGTCAGTGAAAAAACTTAGTCCAAGCTATAAGATTTTCTAATTTTATATGCAGACTTAAAATTTACTAGAGTAGAAAAGCCTCAAGTATTACTTCATAAGGTGAAATTTTAGGTAATGATGGAAGTATTGACATTACAGCAACTAAGTTGTGTCAGCACTTAATAATTTTAATAATTTTTGACAATGTTACTGTGTTTGTAAATTATGCCATGTTGTTTCTACAAATACATGTACAGTACTTCCAGACAGTATCACATTGATGCACAGTATAGGAAGACAAGATAACCTTTTTTCTGATTCTAACTTTGCTGCATTCTTTTTCTCTTTCAAGTTTATTTTAGTGTTATCTGTCATCCAAACTTGACTCTCAACTTGCAGCTCTTACTGGGTATGCTTAGGAATGAATTGTATTTGGGGATACTCTTTTATGAGACTGATAAAATTTGACTGATTTTGTGCATATGTTAAGTACAGTACCATATTTGCAAGGATTTTTTTCATATAATAATAATAATTAAGTAACAGTATACAAGCTAGGTGCCCCTGGTTGGTATCTTCATGTACAAAACAAATAGTATTCAGTGTTGTATGACAATACCGTAGCATAATTTGAGAAATGCTTCCATAGTGATACAGTGTAATTGCAGTGTTCAGGAACAGTAGCTGTTCATTTTATTTTACAAGCTGCCAGAAATCCACCACCAAACTTCAATATAGACATTGTACTCACGGATGACTCTTGATAAATCAAATCATATACTTAAAGATTAGAAATTGGTAAAGTAATTCTTCATCCTGCCTGTTGTCCATATTCAAAAATGGAAACTTTACAGTGCTTTATTTTTGAAGAAAGATCACCCACTTGTTATGCTTGGAATCGAGTTTTTAACATTTTTAACAAGGCCACGGTTGCTAAGTGGCTGATTATGAACCTGTTGATAAGTTTATCATAATGGCATGTTATAATGAATGAATAATAGCTCGATTTTTAGAACTTTTTATAAACAATTTGATTTTTTTTACTCTCATTAATAAATCATTTTCAGACTCGTATGGGTGGCTCCGGTTCCAACTCCACGCAGGACTTTGAGGAAGCCTTGAAGGAAGCCGAGGGAGAAAAGGCAGCTGCCAATGGCGGCACAGTGCCTACTTCGACCACTCCCGGAACTGAAGTCAGCCAGCCAGCTGCTTCTTAAACCCTTTCGTGCACCGTTCACTGCCACCATACCACTTGCACTTTGCCACTCTCACAGCACCCCATCACCAAAGTTACTATGTTGATAGAGAAGAGAATGATGAGAATTAAAAAAATATATACATCTGACTAAAGTGGCTCCTCTAGTCAGTCCATGGTTTGACTTCAAAAGTTTTTGCCTCTAGTTCATATATGTAATATGTTCAAAGGTAAGTCTTAATATAATAAATAATAATAATAATAATGATAATACAGGAATAGCATTTGTGAATCTTGTTGATATTGTAATATTAATTTAGTGTTCCAATTAAAAGTAATTGTGGATGTCCATTAGGCAGCAAATGGTACTCATCTCTTACCAGAAGTTTGGAGTCCTTATGTCTTCTTATAGAGAAAACACCTTAGGCATTATAAGAATAAGCTTTGAGAGATTAGGGCATGATTATTTTCTATAAAAGCAGCTTCATGAGAATAGAGCATAATTATTTTTGGGCGTAGGTCTTTAGTATATATTCATAAGAGGACAATATCATTTTCCCTCTTGTTATTTTGACCTTAGTCAAGTTACGAAGAGATTGAGTAGTTATGGTTCCATAACTGCCAGTTTGTTCTTAACAAGTGATAGGAATGCTCTACAGACTTTTAGACACTGTTTTGAAGAGTAATTTTTTGTAGGATCATCTTGGAAAATAACTGAAAGCCTACAGCATACTGTAAAAGAACATTAAAATTAATTCTGTTATAGTTTGCTTCCAATGTAAACATGATTAGCCTTTTAAGTTCAAAGCTTCATGAAAAACTTAAGGTTTATGTTCCTGCAGTTTTCAATGTATCAGCATTATGGTGCATTCTTTGTGTGGTTACAGGTGTAGCTAGCTTAGGTACTCATTATTCATAGGCTTATTTGTATGATCCTGTATAACAAAAATTATGAAAGCTGTTAAATCATGGTTGATACATTTCATGAATAAAAAAAGTGAGATGCTGGGCTTCACACCATTACTGCAAGCAAGTTTACTTTAGAATGTTGTATGTTGTTCATATCATAGGTTATTACTAATTGAAGATGTGATGATGAATGATATGCCCTTGAATCTCCAGTGGTGTTAATTATTCTCTTTCTTATGATTAGGTGGTGTGAATATTCCTTTATATTTTCTTGAGAGTACTTTTAGTGAAGGTATATTTAGTATATTTAGTGGGATATAGGTGCATTATGCTGTTTTTGTATACAAAAAAATCTCTTAGGAATATCTTATGTTTCATAACTGTATTTGTAAATCAGGATTTAGATGAGGGGTTTTGCTGCAATAGGAACTTCAGTGTTAAGAAACGATCTGGAGATGGGGTGTCTCTTCCTCTCATGGTCTTGTCAAGTGATGGGAATTTGAATCTCCTCCTTTTCTATGGAAGGAAACAGTTCCTATGACTAGACATCACCAATTCAATCTGTATGGCTATGAAGAATCATAGTACATTACCCTTCCAGTGTATATAGAGGAAATAGTTTTTTTTTTTTTTTTTGGTCCCCCAAATGGCATTGCATGTTCATAGGGGACAGATTTATCAGCTTGAGGATAAAATGGGTTTTATCATTTTTTTGATGGAAAACAAAATCTTTGTAGTTTATTCTCCCCTCATCCCCTTACATCAATTTAATGATTGAACTGTACCCAAAGTTATGATAATGTGACATTCCCAGGATAGTCTATAGGTAACACTCCAGGTTTGCATGTACACATTCATAGGTTTATAAACTATGCTTAGAAAATAGTGCAGTACAACAAAGTAAGTTCACTTGGATTTTTATTCTCTGATTCCTCTGTTAAACAATGCTTGTTGCTTGTAAGACTGAAGTTTACATGCTAGGTTTGTACTTATATAGCAGTATTAGAACTTTGAAATATTGTATAGTTATGTAATGAAGATTGATTTGGCCATTGTTTTTGCAATGATGAGTTTTAAATTCTGTTATTTATGGGTGTCAATTGACCTGGAGTTGTACCCTATATAATGCATATTGAATTAGGGGAACATAAAGATGGTTGTTGTTTTTGCTGTTGTATTCCAAGTTATTTGAAATGTAGTTACAACATGAAAATGGACTCGTTATTTTCCTGTTTCTGTTTTAACAATATAACCCATTGCTGGAGAATTATGGTATTTTTGGAGACAAGACCAAAACTTAAATGATTTAAGTTGCAAGAGTGCCAGAAAACAATAAATGTGCACTGCTAATTACAACTGCAAGTTGATAGGTATAGAAAAGTTAAAAAGAAAGGAGGAAAATCAGAAAAGGTCATATAACAGTATTTTTGTTCCTAGAAAGGTCAGGTAATTATCTTTTCAACTGAGCCTAACTGAATACTATACTACTGGAATACCAGAAGAGTGTTCTGAAATGGGTTAATAACACAAAGGGCTGGTCATAGTAGAAGCAATATCTCTTAAATGGAGCCATCTTCAGTGTAAAATCTATAAAGCCTGCCTTGTGTCTGTGAGTGTCTTGTTATTGTTTAATTTCTCAATGGTTTACTATAAGCTGGTTCACCAAGGTAGATTTTTCGGCCTACGAGACGTTTGTTTGGCGGCCTCTGATTGGCTGGTACCGGGAGGTGGGCGGCTCGCTCACTGTCTCATTTTTACGTCTGTAGCTCACAAAACTAGCAGTATGTTTATATTTCTTCACATATCTCACGTTTTGCACAAGATAGGAAAGTTTTGGTTATACCATAGGATTCGGTATTAATTGTACAACTAAATCAAGATTTCCTGAAATCAATAAAATAAAACACAAAGGAATTACAATGAGTAAAAGTGAAGAGAGAAGCATTTAATTCTTTATACTTGTTTTTACTTATCGGATTTTGCATCATTCACACGATCAAAATAAAATAAAACTTGTGTTTTCATACAATAAATTCACCCTGAATACGCTGGTGCTTTCAGATTTTAGATGCGTGTTATTTGTGAAGAGAAAATGAAGAATATGTCATATGTTGCATCTGTACTTGACACAGTTTTCCAAGAGACAGTGATGATGATCTGCAAGACACCGTGTTGGTCCTCTTGGCCGTTGACAGTTGCCAATTAGCAATATCAGAATCTTGCAGTTTCTACAATATTTGCTGTATTGTTGTCTCATTAAATTTTCTATAAATAAATGCATAGAATTCCCATTATGACCGTCAAACATTTTCTATCCAATATATATGTCCGTATGTCTGGACAAATCTAATAGAAAAAAAAAATAATCGGATGGATGCATCTGGATGTGCTGGCTTCAGTTTAGACGTTGCCAATAGATTTTATGGTAAGAAATAAAAAATGTACTTTTGTTCATTGAATGAACATATAAAAACGAGAGAAATAAGCAGCCATAATAATGAACTCAGCATTATGTAGGCCTGTCATTTATCTGTAGCCTGCAGCATGCATGCAAATTTCTCACCTAGACTAAATTGAACCCAACACATCCATTGCATCCATCTGATTATTTATTTTCTTATCAGATATGTCCAGACATACGGACATATATTATACTGGAGTGAAAAAGTTCGACAGTCATAATGGGAATTCTATGCATTTATTTACAGAAAATGTAATGACGTATTATTTTACAGAAAATGTAATGACAATAATACAGTAAATATTTTCGAAACTGCAAACTTCTCATACTACTAATTGTCAACTGTCAACAGCGCCTCGAAGCTCACACTGTTGCATATCACCGTCTCTCGGCACTACTGCCAAACTGAGTTGAACGGATGCAACAGAATAAGACATTCTTCATTTTCTCTTCACATAACACACGCATCTAAAATCTGGAAGCACCAGTGTATTCAGGGTGAATTTATTGTATGAAAACACAAGTTTTATTTTATCTTGATCGCATGAATGGTGCAAAATCCGATAAGTAAAAACAGGTATAAAGAATTAAATGCTCTCTTCAATTTTACTCATTGTAATTCCTTTGTGTTTTATCTTACTGACTTCAGGAAATATTGATTTAGTGGTACAATTAACACCGAATCTTATGGTATGACCAAAACTTTCCTATCTTGTTCAAAATGTGAGATATCTAAGAAATATTAACATATTGCTAGTTTTCTGAGCTACATATGTAAAAATGAGCCAGTGAGTGAGCCGCCTACCTCCCAGTACCAGCCAATCAGAGGCCGCCAAACAAACGTCTTGCAGGCCGAAGAATCTACCTTAAGTGAACCAGTTATAGTTAATACGTAAGCCAATTAGTATTAAATTTGAACAAATATATTCAATGAGACTGGTAGACTAATAAATTTTTCATCAGCTTTACAGTATTAGAAATACTGAACGTGCCCAATCTTTATGACTGATATATAGTCACACAGACAAAATTAACAAAGGTTGCTTATACAATTGTCAGAGAAAATGGCAAATGCATGACTCATATGACACATATGTAAAAAGATACTCATAACTACCAAGTCTGGATCACAGAACAATAGATCTGCATTATCCCATGTGCAACAAATACCAACAGATTTGTTCTTTGATAGACTAAAAGCTTATGGTATCATATGTAGATACTCTGTAATAAAAACATTACACAAAAATATATGTAGTCACTAGCCACTTTTCACTTAGAAACTTTATGATGGACTGTTCCTTGTATAGTTCAGGTGCAAATTGATGGTATCCATTCAAACTTTCCTACTAGAAAATTGAGCCAAACTAGGAAGTGTTCTAGTAGCCCCCCTTCACACTAGCAACAAATGACATCAGTAGTAAACTACCATTTCGAATAAAAAAATTATTTACCTGGACTATTCTGCTATGTACTAAACAGTATCAAACATACGACATGCCCAATGTATCATTTCTAATGCTATGGTATAATACAAATAGACACACAGGCCTCATTATTTAGGTTTCTGATTCACCACAGTAAAGACCACAGCAGGTATGTTTTATTATTTGTGAAGTGGAAAAAGAAAAATACCTAATTAAAAAGAAATTTGTATTTTTCCTAACATATGAACCTATCCTTTCATAATACTCCGCGCTTACCTAGCTTCAGCTGTTCTGACTCGTCTCAGAAAAAGATAATCCTAATGCTATCTGGGTCACATGGTGTGACCTGGCCCTGACCACCTTCTCCCAGTGTCTTCGCAGCAGCACTTGCATTCGCACATTTTCCAGTTCGTCTCTCGTTTTGCATGCACATTAGTTTCCTTCTATTCTGTGTTACTGGGAGTACGTACTCCCAGTGCCTAACGTTTGCCTGACCCTATTTCCTGTTTTTAGTGTTGATATCTTTAATTCTGTGGTGATCATCGCTGTTGTTGTGCTTTAGGCTTGGGTCTTTGTTCCTGAGGGCAGGACAAAGGAGTGAAGGAGTGAGTGCCTTCAACATGCATCCTTCCTCTCAAAATATGCGAACAGTGAAAAATGAAGAGAGTGGCTTAAAGACTTGAGAGATCCTCACATACACGTAAGTCAAAAGCTCTTAGGCTTCACTTCGAAACACACCTGAACTGAAAAGCCCATTTGCCCTATATAAAAGCCAAATGCAAAATTGCACTGAATATGACAAAGAAGTACCTTACACAAATTGGGGAGCTGACTGACTAACCCTGACTTTACTGTACAAAAGTTAAACTGAACCACATCCATCAATCATGACTTAAATGTGGTGAAAATTTATTTAAGAACTATATATTTACCCCAGAGCATCATAAACAAAATGTAACAGAACATATAGCCCAACAAAACATATTTTCATTTCACAATTACATTAAGATGATTAAAATGTAGGCATTAACAGAAATTAAAAAGCTGATAAAGCAGCCCAAGCTGCAATTACTATGATAAGATCACATGTAGATATTCCTGTTAGTGATTTAAACATAATCTCTACAACCCTTTACTGTATAATCAATAACTGGTAGAATATGGATTAATGAACATATAATACAAACTAAAACAGATTAAGCAAAATGCTGGAGTAAGGCAATAACTTGTCAAAATGGATGACATTCACAAATAATATCTTAGAAGTGGTCATTGACATTTGATGAACAAAAGCCAATCCATAATTGCCCAGCATATAAGGTCAGCATATAAGGTAACACTAACATTGGACATTTTACTGTGTCCAAATGAGTATGAATGTCAAGTTTTGGAAACAAAGATATTTTGTTAGACCAATATAATTTTCAGTTAACCTGATTGTAACAATTTAAAAAACTTGTATAGAAATTTAATACATATACAGTAATCTATTAATTAGGACAAATCCTTTGGGCCAGCCCCATGAGGGATAAATAGATTAACTCAGTGGTATGATTAAACTACTTAATACAAAATGAACTAAATGTTAAAAAATCTTTACTACTCAGCAACGGCACCATTTACAGGTTCTGGGCGATATTTTCTAAGGTATTATTAATAATTTATAATGATAGACTTAAAAAGACCTTTTTATAAATTTTCTTTAACAAATATTTGATATGGATACTATGCAGTCAGGAATTATTTAACCCTAAATAAAAAAAATAAACACTGAACAACAACAGAAAGTACATATTTGAATTGTGAATAAAAGAATTCTGGATTACCACAAAATAGGTACTCATATAGTGTAGGTAACTGATATCACACCTTTTGTGTACTTATTTACTGTGGGATCTATCAATATATTCTTGTAGGGTTACAAGACTGTATAGTGTATACAGTAATCTGAAATTCTGTATTTTCTCTGTACTGGGGTGCCTTGGGACCTGTATTGCTGACAAACCAATTCCTTTACCTTTCTAGAAATAAAAATTCCTGAGGCTTAAGTTTTTGCTCTATGCTTTTGTTTCATTGTTAGCCATAACCTAATATGACAAATTTCTAGTCAATTTGTATTTTTCATAACTTGCAAACCTTTCGGTCTTTACATATGGGGAAAAAATCAAAGTGCAAAGCTGGATCCGGATTAAAGATAGCACAAGGTTTGGTGGATTGAGTGTGTAAGCCAAGGGGGAGAAGAGTAGGCAGAGCCTGACCTCTTTTCCCTTTCACATATGCTTGACACATTAGTTATCTCTCAAACCATCTTCAAGCAAGATGTATGCTGCCCTTTCTAGCATAGAAGTCAGTTTTTTACACACTTCCTGTTCATTCTTTGCCTTGGTGTTCTGGTTTTTTCATTCTGTATTTGTTTGTGTGATTCTGTGATACATTTGTGATTATTAGTGTGTATTTGCATTCGAGATGCAAACCCATGAATCATCTAACCTCAGACAAAACGTCCTGGGGTACATAACAACCCGTTTTCATTATCTAGCCTCTCTCACTACTGATCTTCATTCAACTTGTAGCAGATTCTGTGACTATATGGTCAAATCCCACAGTAAATGTGTCCCCAAAAAGTTTGATATCATTTACATATTTGCTTAAAACATACCTATTATGTTAATGACCCAAAATTCTTCCAAATATGCAGTAATGTTCCAGTGTGATTCACTGGTGGTTTTTTGTTATTAAATAATTTGTGACTGCATATATTTGCACTAATCATTTGTTCATTTTAAAATGGTACCAGTTTTACAATAATAGATTATTAACATAGTTAAAACTCATCCATAATCTGTTTGTAGATGTTGCTATTGCTGTGTATTAAACAACATTTAGTTCATTCTGCATGAGTCTTCTGTAGATTTAAGAAGGAATCAGTATATCCTTCTTTGGTCAAGAACTCAATGACTACTTTTCTGCTTCCTATTTATGGTACTACACGACCTAAAAGTACAGAAAATGGTGGCGCAAAGGTATCACATTTTGAATAATACTTAACTGACACTTAGAAGTTCTGGCTTTCTGATAAGTAACGAAGACCCTATATTAAAGCTTGCACTTGATTATTGTTCTATATTAAAGCTTGCACTTGGTTATTGTTCTATATATCATTCAGCTAACAGCAGTTACACATTGTTCCTAACCTACAATAACCTGATCTTTACACGTGATGCTAAATTTAAGAGATTTATCTAAAAATGTCTCTCATGTAAAATGGTAGTACAAGCAAAATGTAATAGTAATAATGTAGCTGGTATATAAAGAAATTCATTAAGTTGCAAGGTGACTTTTCTAGAAAATGGCATGGAGGAATTACTGTTGGAAAACCCTTGAATAAACCTAAGTTTATCATGATGATGATGACTCAAGAATATCTAAATAAAAAACTTACCTTTACCCACCATCAACATACACGATGAAAATGCCCAAAAACTTACTTCCTATTTCCTATTCCAATCATTTTGAAACAAGTAGATTATATTATTATAATAAATAAAATGTTTAACTGGACCACTGAGTTAACCTTCTTAACTCTTGTACTAGTACTGACCCAAATGGTTTGCTCTTAATGGTTATATTGGATAAAATGAAAATGACGAGGATTATCACCAAATTTCTTACAAGGATGTTTCTAATACTTAACCAATATTGTTGGATGAAAACTGGACAAATCACTAAAGATATATTGTACATGATTGTATTGTTCTGCATTCTCTGCTTTCAAGGATTGGGTCATTTGAGTTACTCCTCACATGATCAGAGAAGTGTGACCAATTTACAGACTGTGTACTATTACCTAAATGTGATGTTCTTTACAATCCAAATTTTGTTGAATCTGTTTAGAATTGTTATTGTCATATTCATTACTTCATAGATGCCTGTGGTGTTCGTTTTGGGAGGAACACCATCAGAGTCCAAAATAGGTTTATTCTGCTCAGATTTGTTATTGTCACATTCATTATTCCAAGGTGCCTGTCACTTACTGAAAATGATGAGCTTTAGAGAAAATAGCAAACCAATTACAGTACTGTATTTAATCAACTCCTATTACAACTTTGGCTACTTTATCTGTATCTTTATTTTCTCTAATGTCTACAATTGCCTGAACCAACTTATTTCAACTTCTGAGCTACTAAACCAAAGGATTTTTAAGACATTACTTTGTTGGGCTTCTAAAGCAAATCTAGATAGCATTACAGGTACTTCAATATGGTATTCTTTTGGGATGAACACACCACAATCCAGCAACTGGTTTAATCTGTTTCAAATTGTTTTCCACAATGCCTACCCTTTATTTAAGATGATGAATTTTGGTGATATTAAATCACTAACAGGAACAGGTATATTTGATCTAGTTCTATTGACTAGAGCTTTGACTGCTTTATCAGCATCTTTCCTACAATGCCTACTATATTCAAACGACTTGCAGAATGCAACAATTTTTGAACAAGGAAAATTTGAGGACAAAAATTGTGAAGGGACCCACTTCTTGGGTCACAAAAAATTACAGTTTTCTGTGGTGGTATGTTTTTTTAATAATGTTAACTGCTGACCATACTGTAGACAATTCTCCTATGAAAACATATGCATTATTGTTTCCTCAGATGATAATGCAATAAATCCTACACCAGAGAAAGAATAGGAATGATCTATGTAGATTGCATAATGTCAACTTAAGTCTTATGTGTCATATTGCATGGTGCTCATGATGTTTAAGGGTATATGCAGTTTTTTTATATACAGTGCAAGTGTATACAAAATAAATTTTACACATAATCTGAGGAAGAAACTTTAGCTCTGGAGGTAGTGTTCATTTACATTTATTTATTAAAAAATTCTGTTAGTCTGACTGGGAATACAATAGTTGTGAAAGATTATTTCTAAAATAAATATCTCTTTGACTGAAAAGCGCTTTAGTCAGTAAGTCACTAACCTGAATCTTTACTGTACTTCTTAGGTTACCGATTGATTTGGGGAGGACTTAAATACTCTAGTGTGGATTTTATACTCTAGTGCAGATTTTAAAGACTTCAATTTGGACTGGATTTCAGATTTTAATGCTGACTCTGAAGTTGAGTCATATACGTTTCTTTCTTAGTCTAAAATAGACAGGAAAGTTGCTTTGTGTAGTAACAAAAGGGTTGATCTCTGTTCTCCAAGTTGTATGTCACAGTTTTAGCTTTCATGAAAACGTGCTTCTACACTCAAGTGGGTAACAAAGATCAAGCCTAAGAGTTCAGCAGTTTTTTTTAGTTCCACACCATTATTCGTTTTCCATCTTGTCTATAAAACATAATGGCTTTGGCTTCTTCTACAGAATACAGGAAACTTTTTGTCATATTTTGCAGGCACAACCTTAGATGTCATATTATTTCTCTTGGCTGTCTAATGCAGTTTCTGCCTAAATACCTACTCATATAAAGTTATAAAACTGATTACAAACCTTTATCCTTACTGTTATTTTGACAATTTTGAGATATTATATCCCAAATTTTTAAAATCCACAGAAGAGCAACAAATACCTTTGTCAGGCATTTACAAGCATAAATATTGAAGGTCTAAAGAGTTATATAAAATACTGTATAGTACATTCTTACCTCAGTTAATAGATCCAATGCTTAATGGATAATTTATTAGTGGATGTTTTGTTTGAGAAAAAACAGCTCGGTAAATTAATGTTTACTTGGTTTAGGATCGACAAGACAACCTGCTAGAACAAGTATGGGAATAAATGCATCACGTGTCTGGTTCCTAGCTACAATGAAAGGAAAGGTTCATACTGTGTGTGGGTTTAGCTCAGTGCAAATCTCTGCTAAACTGATAGTGATGTATCTTGTCTTAATTGTGAGCCAACTACTTTAATTGTACAGTGTGTGTAAGTCATCAATGGCTCCTATGAAGGCTGGAGATGCCAGCAAGGCAAAAAGTGAGAGAAAATCTATTGAGATTCAAAAGGAAATAATAAGAAACGCATGAAAGTAGTGTCCAAGTGACTGATCTGAGGAAGGAGTATGGGATGGCCAAACAAAATAATTGTACCAGAGCTAATGGAGTGAAATCTATGAAACAAAGGTCTTGGACAACTGAGGCGGCTAACAAAGTCTTTTTAATCTGGATAAATGAAAAACAGTTAGCAGTGATGGTGTTTCTGAGGCCATCTTATGTGAGAAGGCAAGACCTATTCAAAACCACCCATGGAACACGTGCTGATACAGATAGCACTCATGAGTTCAAAGCCAGAAATTCAAGAGAAGTGGCATAAATAGTGTGGTGAGGCATGGGGAAGCTACAAGTGTTGACAAAAATGCTACTGAAAAATATGTGAAAGTTCCAGCACCATGTAAAGGCTGAATGCTCAAGTGTTCAATAGTGATGAAACAGGCTTGTTTGGAAGAAAATACCAAACAGGACTTATACCACTCAAGAGAAGCCATTGTCAGGATACAAGCCACTGAAGGGCAGATTAACTCTTTTGTTTTGTGGTAATGTTAAGTAGGGATTTAATACTGAAGCCTGTGCTTGTCTACCACTCACAGAACCCAAGAGTTTTTAAAGAAAATGATGTGTTGAAAAATATGACAAATTCTAATCAATTTGTATTTTTCATAACTCTCAAACCTTACGGTCTTTATTGGGAAAAGTCTCAAAGCACTAGCTGGATCTGGTTTAAAAATAAAACAAGGTTTGGTGGCATGAGAGAGAGAGCCAATGGGGAGAGAGTAGCAAGATGTGTGCTGCCCTATCTCACATAGAAGCCTTTTTTTTTACGCACTTCCTGTTCCTTCTACGCCTTGGCATTCTGATTTTTCATTCTATTTTGTTTGTGTGATTCTGTGTTATAAGTATTTGTGTTTATCTGTGTGTAATTGCATTTGGGATGCAAACCCATGAATCATCTAAGAAGGCTTTGTCTCAGAGAAAGTGCCCTGGGGTAGGTAACAATCTTTGCTCATTGTCCATGCTTGGAGGTGTCCACGCTTGGAGGCTGAGTTACTGCATGAATTTAATTTCATAAAGGTAAGTTCTTGCCCCCAAAACACAGCTCCTCTTATCTAGCCCAACAGACCAGCAGGTCATTCAAACTTTCAGAAACTCTAAACCAAAGGGCTATTCTACAGGCGTTTTGAAGTGATCTGATACAGAGCTGACCCTCAGAGTTCTGAGTAACTATTTCAACGTCCTCCACTTCATAGGTTCCTTGCTGGTCCTCTTAATTTTTTCAGTTCTATGGAGATAATATCTGAGAGCCCTCACAGGGCAAAGAGCTCTCTCCTCTTCTTCTGGACCTAGAATGTCCATTAAATTCTTTATTGAAAAGGAACAAAGCCAGGGCTTAGAAGGAATTTCGTTCTTCGTAAGAAATCCCAGGGTAAGAGAGCAAACTTCGTCCCCAGGGAGAACCCAACTCTTTTATCTATTGCATGGAGTTCACTAACCCTTTTGGCAGTTGCTAGGGCCACAAGAAATATTGTCTTTCTGGTCAGATCTCTCAGAGAAGACGAGCAAAGGGGTTTGACCAGTGGGCCTGCGATCCATTTCAGGACTACGTCCAGACTCCACGCAACTGTCTGTTCTCTTCTAGATTGGGAGGAATCAAATGACTTAATGAGGTCTGATATATCCTGGTTTGAAGTGATGTCTAAGCCTCTGTGATGAATGACGGAAATGAGCACAGATCTATACAGTAATCCCTGATAGTAGAGGAAGACAGGCCCCTGGAGGATCTCAGATAGAGCAGAAAATCTGCTATCTGATTTAAAGATGTCTTAGAAGACGAGACGTTTGTCTTCTGCACCAAAGACTAAAGATGGCCCACTTTGCCTGGTAGACCTTGTTAGAGGACTGATGCCTGCAATTGGCAATTGCTTCTACCGCAGGTCTTGAAAAACCCTTCGCTCCCAGGGGTTTGTTTAAAGTTGAAACCCTGTTCGGGCCAGAGTGGATAAGTTTTGATGGAGTCTCCTGAAGTGGGGCTGTCTGAGAAGACCTGGTATCATAGGAAGGAGCCTCGGGAAGTCTAAAAATAGACCCAGAAGGTCTGCAAACCACTCCTGGGCCCAAAAGGGAGCTATCAAGGTCATTTTGACATTTGAGTGAGATTAAACCTTGTTCAGTACCTCCCTTACCATACTGAATGTAGGAAGGAGTATAGATCTAGGTTGGACCAGTTCTGCAGAAGGGCATCTGTTGCCCATGCTTGAGGGTATGGAAATAGGGAGCAATATTGAGAAAGACGATGGTTTCTGGATGTCACACAGATATCCAGGAATGGTTTCCCTCCCCAAAAGTTTCCACAGGTCGTCGCAGACCCAGAGGTCCAGGGTCCATTCAGTTGGGAGAATTTGTCAGTGGCGGCTCAACTCGTCCTCCAAGACATTCATCTTGCCTTGAATGCAGCTAGTGATCAACTTCGTCCTGTTTCCATCTGCCCAAAGTAGGAGCGACTTCGCTGTCTCGAAGAGAAAGAGTGAGTTCCCCCCCTGCTGACTGATGTACGCTAGGGCCGTGATGTTGCCCGAGTGTACTGTCACAACCTTGTCACGGACTTCTTCCTTGAAGTGTAAAAGTCCCAAATGAACTGCTCTCAATTCCTTGTTGTTGATGTTAAGTAGTCTCTCCTCTAGAGACCAAGAGCCTGAAATTTCTTTGTCTCTTAGATGGGCTCCTCAAACCATGTCTGATGTGTTGGAGAAGTCTAGGTCTGGGTTCAAGGGAGGGAAAAGACTTCCCTTCTGAATGCCTGTCTGCGGACTGCCACCACCGCATATCTTAAGTGATTCCTTCCATTACGGGAAAGACGTGTCCGGGTGAATTTTCCAGTCCCAGCTGACCTTCAGAAAGAATTGTAGGACTCTTATGTGAAGTCTCCCTAACCTGATGACCTGCTCTATAGACGACAAGTGCCCAGCAGACTCATCCACTCTTTGGTTGAACAGGTCTGGATGGAAAAGAAATGGTTGACTGTTTTCAGGCTGGGCTCTACTCTCCTGATGGACGGAGAAGCCAGAAAACTCTGAGAGTCTATCTGAATCCCTAAATAAAGAACCCTCTGTGAAGGAGTCAGCTGGGACTTCTGTAGGTTTATCAGCAAGCCTAGGCCTTGAGTTAAAAGAAGGGTCCTCTGAAGGTTCTCCATGCATTGTTCTTCTGTGGGTGAACAAATTAGCCGAATGTCCAGATAGAGAAGGATGTTGATTCCCGTTTGATGTAGACACTTTGTCAGAGGGCTGAGAACTCAGGCGAAGACAAGTGGGGCTGGCGAAAGGCCAAAGCACAGGGCTTGGAACTGAAACACTTTGTTCTTAAAATGAACCTCAGATACTTCCTCGATGTTGGATGAATGGGGATGTGAAAGTACGCGTCTTGCATGTCTAGGGAGATCATCCAATCCCCCTGATGAACGGATGAAAGAACAGTACGATCTCTTTCCATTTTGAACCTTGTCTTTTCAATGAAGAGATTCAGTGCACTTATATCAAGGACTGGTCTCCATCCTCCTGTAGATTTGGGAACTACAAACAACCGGTTGTAGAACTCCATCGACCTGACATCCTCAACTACTTCTATAGCCCCTTTTCTGAGAAGCTATGCAACCTCCTCCAAGAGGGTCCAATACTTCTCTGATCCTACAGAGTAGGCCTGGAATGTATCTGGCTGATGGCTCCACAGAATGCACCACAGTTCACTCAAGCACCTGCAAAGTCAAGCGAAGCAACAGGGAGGGAAATGAGACCCCTCTTGTTTGTTGACATATGCCACTACTGTGGTGTTGTTGCCTCAGAACACCCCAGAGTATCTCAAAAAACCGATCCTGAAACTCTCTGAGGGTCAGGAAGACAATGGTTTTACAAGTGTGTGCCTATTCCCGGTAGGTGCATCTGAGAACAGAAGCATGTTGCGAGGAAAACATGCAGACATATTTTGAGGCTATCAAAATCGTGAGTTTGTATATTAAAAAATATCTGACACAAATATACACAAAACAGCACAAAAGATCCCACCGGGAAAGAAGAGCTTAACAACAATCAAGCAGAGAGCTCCGAAAACACATCTGCACAGCATGATGGCTGAAAGCAAAAAAGAATGTTTACATCCCACCTACTGGATGGCAATTACTGCCCAACCACCTTGTTAATGAGTTTTAACGACCATTTCCAGCTTCACTGTAAGTAATTCCTACTGTAAAGGACTGATGGTTGGTATATCGTGTAGGAACAACCTTGCTTTCCATTATGGTCCCCCAAATTATATAAGATATAAGGTCTAAGGTGGGGCCCATTATCTCTATTACTACTTGGGCTATTTGCTATGAAAACATATACCAGAAACATTCAAAGCATATATTAAAACATATAAAATTTATAAACTGAATTCCTAAACGAAATAATGGTTTAGGCTAGAGTAAATTTTTTTACCATGATTAGGGTATAGGCCTCAGCTAGTTTTACATAGGAAAGTCATAATTTCACATCTTGAACGAGATTAGCCTATACTTTTAAGAAAAAATTGATCCCCCTATGCATAAAGTTATTTCTAAAGACTAGGTGGCTTAACGCCACAAAATCAAGTAATTTTCCCAAACAATATGCTAAGGTAGTAAATCCATTAAACACGAGATAAGGAATCGGAAAATATAGGCCTATGGTTCACGGATATGGCAAATTCATTAATACATTACTGTATTACCCTATCCAAGGATGCCATCTCAAGACATAACGCCCAAAAAATAGCGTTTGAATCGTACCTTTGAATTAAAGTAACAGGAAGTCTTGTAAGTTACATGTTTGGCGAGTAACCATTGATTTTTCCTATACTTTTAGAGTTGCTGATGAAGGAGGAGGTGGTGTTTATTGTTGGGACCCTCTGGGAACGAAGGGATTGACTAAGGGAACCTATCATAAAAAAGAACTATACTAACCTAACCTAGCAGGCCATGTTACGTACCACAAGGAAACTCCACTTCCTATACCACTGTGCATGCGCGTTAGCATTCAAGGATGGCCAGTATACAAAAACATAATCAGTTCTGATGTTATTTACAGTCGAATGGCAAAAAATAACGGAAAATTGTTCATAAGGAACCAGAATACTACAGGAAAAGTCAAATTTCCAAGGTATCCCCATAGTTCCGCCTTTTCAGTTAAGCCTATTATGGTTTAACTTGCTTATAAAATTGTCAGCATTTTTGCCCTTGCTGTAAAAGCAATTTTTGCCCACTCAATTATGGCATCTGGAATGTAGCCTTCAACTTGGACTGAATAACCTAAATAACATGTGCCTACAAAGCTTTTTATGGCAAGAATTCCTTGTTCCCTTCTAGTGCATTGATAACCAAATCATTTATTGCTTTTAAGCAATAAATTTAAGCTGGCTTTAAACTTACGCTTGACTGTAGTATGGGAGGGTTCAGCCTACGAAAAGTATGAACTCTGAATACTCGTTCAGCAATGACGACTGAAATTCACAGTCTTCACAAGACAGCAATCACGGACACTACAAACTGAATTTACTATTTACTCGTACGCCAATGGATCCAACAGGTTTGCCAGATCACAAAGGCGTCTTACGGTCAGACTTTGCAAATTTCACGGCCAAATCGGCCAAACAGACTCTGGTAAGGGCAAATTTTTTATATATATATATATATATATATATATATATATATATATATATATATATATATATATATATATATATATAATAATATATTAATAATAATAAATAACAGCAAATGGTCTACATACCTTTTTGGACAGTATTAAAGTAGCTGTAGCCTCATTATTTACATATATACACTAAAATATTGTCCCTTGAATCTTTTACACATATAAATTACATCACACACACACCAGCTTTCATGTATTATCAGTCTTGATTCATTCTGGTCTGTATTTGCTGCTTGTTCTTAGATCATTTTGGTAAATCCAAGAAGATCTGGATTGTCTTCGGCCTCTGGTTCCTCTTCCTCATATATATTGACTGAGTTAAATAAATCCAGCATTGTCTGTGATACTTCAAAATCTTCGCAATATTTTCCACCGAACTGCAAATGCGTTCCTTGAACTAAGACGATTTCTTAATTCACTTCTTACACATGTTTCCGAAGAATATAGCCTTTCCACAGCAGCACTGCTTTTTGGTGCTGTGAGGCAAGCCATGGCATAATTTCCTAATTCTTTTACAGGCCGACTTCACCCTGAACCTTCGTCCTTTAAGACCCCACACCCGCTGTTCAAAATGTAAACAAAAATTCGAAGTGAGTTGTCTAGTGATATTTTTGAAGAGTGGGTGGGATTTTGTAAAGGAATACCGAAATAACTGAAATTATAGGTTTTTGGAGGATAAAATCGTTTCAGTACACAGTACAGCCAAATAATTTGGCCGTGGATGTCTACATTTTTCACGGCCCAGTCTATTTTATCCGAGGGAGATCTCCGCTAGATTTGCGCTAGATATCTACCAAGACCTCCAAAAATTACGCTAATTTATCTGCCTGCTCTCACTCCTGTTATATTTTCAGTTCAATGTAAGTTAATTTGCAAGAAAAACACCATAATTATTGATTTATACATTTTTACGCTAGTTATGAAGGCATTACTCTAGGTCTAGTGTAAAACAGGATTCGATTAATCCTAGTGTAGAATGCGCCAAATTGGCAACACTGCAAATCATGAAAACCCTGCGATTCCGAGCTTACATGTTCTGTAGGTTCATTTGAAGACAAATCTTATCCTCACTTTCAGTGTAAGGTAGGATATTAGCGAAAGCAAATGTAAAAACAACAGCTTACTTTTTAATGTATTTCCAATTATTTGCATGCTTTGGTGCGTCTCTATTGTACAGTACATTACTTGGCAATAATGCCAGAAGGAACAAATTTACACTGAAGTGAGGCTGCTTTTCTGTGGCAACATTAACTGATCAAGGACTGTCAACTTGTGGACATTAGTGGGCGTTGCAGTCGAGATATGGAGATAAACAAACGCAATAAATGTTGGTACAGTAAAATTACAGAATACGCTCTCGCTCTTCATCGGAAAAATAAGAAATCTGTATTTCTCTTATTCTTCTCTCCCCTCAAATAGAAGAACAGATTTCATTCATTGTATTTTTCATTCCCTCTCTCTCTTTCTCTCTTGAACAGAAAGAAACAAGAACTATTCGCAGTCTTTATTTTCTGTTTCCTCCTCTCAAAGAATAACAAAAACTCGTAGCGTCAATTTTCTCTCCCTCTGCCATAAGTGGAGAGGCGAAAGGCTACTCGATCGTTTTTGAAAGATGCAAATTTTTGCAACCTCGCTCTCTCACGCCTCCACCGTCTCCGTAGATTTCTCGAGGCCAGGCTGTCGGGAACTTCTCTCTCACAGAAGCACCTCTTAAACGGCAACCGCTCAACTGCAGAACTGAATTTCAATAGTTCTTGGGCTTTGATGTTCGGCAGTGCCTATACTTCAGTAGCCAAGTTTTACGCGTGCTATAGTTTGTTTTGCCTTCGAGCTTAGCAAACTGTTTTTTGTGGAATTTATTGACGTCTTGTGTATTGTTATAATGAGATAGTAGTCATGTTTGTTTGTTTTTTGACAAGAAGTCACATCGCGTTATCACTGAGAGTAACTGAGTTGATAATATAATAATAATAATAATAATAAAGTGAAAAATACGTAAAAAATTATCATCTGGAATATATACAAGCAATGTGTCAATGATTTTCAGCATGTCTCCCTACAACGCACAATTCTTTGTGTATTGTATGCTGCGTATTCCTGCACTTTACTAATTATCTCAAGCGAAGAGTTTTACGAAGGACAACAATAAAAAAAAAGCGACAAAGACGATAATATCCTCCGCAATAATAAGCAGTATGAGTTCAGCTCTGACGAATTAATTGTGAGAAGTTACCTCTCTTAAGGAGAAGAACATATTGAAAAAAAAATTGTCAGTATTAATATCAAGTATTACAACAGAAACGATTTGTTTTATAATTATAAAAGCAGCCTCGCCAAATTTTAATCCGCCAGGTCCCACCGCCACAGAGCCCGTTTAATCCGTCGAAAATGCTATTTAGGGAGATGAACAAATATGCTGTTTACGCTCTGTGAATCCGCACAAAAGAGTTAATATTTTGTTCTTCGATTTTCATATTTCAGCGTTCAGGTGCTACAGTAATCGGCTTTTACCCCTGAAAACTCTTTCTGTATTTAAATGCGAAATTAGGTTATGTGTATTCTGTATGTAACGCATACTATGCCTATTTGCGCAGAATTTTATCTTTTAAATTGATCCACATTTATTTATAAGCAACATAGTTTTACCAGACCACTGAGCTGATTAACAGCTCTCCTAGGGCTGATAGAATTTCTATCACCAGAAATAAATTCCTCTAACTCTTCATCAGCCGGCCGGAGACTTGAACTCGGGCATACGAGTGCTAGGCCACAGCTCTACCGACTCACCCAACGAAGAGCTATAACACTGTACCGATGCTTTGTAACCTGTCAGAGAATTATTTTCCGGATGATGCTCGTAAGTACTGTTGAGTTGTTACTGAGCATTACTTCGACACACCTAAACTTACATCTATTTACTGATCACTATAACATTTACTATACAGATGGCACTGAAATATATCGAATAGGAACAAGATCATATACATATTCCTAGACCAACAGCAGTTTTCAACCCACCGGAACGACATGTCCCTTGAAGCTGCTATTCGGAATCCGCTAATAAAGTTCCATGACAGCTTTCACATCATAGAGTTACATACGGTCTCTATGAGCAGAAAAAACAACATAATAAAGTTAAAGGCTGCTCTAGGAGAAAGACCCCGTGATGGCATAAGCTGGCTTACTCTTGAACAACACCAAGCTAATAAAATCAGCTGTTCATCCACATCTCACGTAGGCTTCGTCTTCAAAAGCAGCTACTGTCATCTACTGGCCTACAAGAACCCTTGGCTTTAACTATCGATGTTTCCCCAAGATATTTTTCTCAAGTCCTTGAATCAAAGTTCTGAAATCTACTGGTTTTTATGTCTTCGTTTTCACTAACACGCAACTGACGTTGTAGTTTGTATTGTGATAACTAGGAGGCATTGTAAGCACTGGCATTGCCCTTGATTTTATGAAATACATTAATTTACTTACCACAACTCATTGCAATAGCATGGAAAATACTAGCAAGAACAAGAGGTTTTGGGAAATTATTGGTGTTGTTCAAGGGTAAGAATCGTAAGTTTTGTTACGAATTTATTTTGCTGTCTTTGTGAATTGCATCACTGCGTCTCCCTCTGACTGTTTAACTTGCATTTTTTAAGGCAATGATCGACTTAGTTGTAGAAAAATGTGGAATGACCTAACTAATCTGAATCGTTGGAGTTTCAGAAGTCCAGACTTGATGTAAATGCATTTTTTGTTCAGTAGGCTGACATCAGCCCCGCGTCATTGATTATTTGCTATTTTTATTATTGATTTACTTTCCCACATTTCTTACTTGTTATTCATCTTAACTGTTTTTCTTTGTTATTTCTCTTTCAAAGTTTCTTCTTTACACCTCAATTTCCTTTCCAATGGTTGCCTGAATTCCCTATTTAGGCCCACGGGCTTGAATCATTTTGGTTTTCCGACTAGGGTTGCTGCTTGACTTGTAATAACAATAATAATAATAATAATAATAATAATAATAATAATAATAATAATAATAATACCATGGGACACCAGAGTAGATGAGAAAGAGAAAAAACTGTTAAGTATCAAGACTTGAAAATCGAAATAAGAGAGATATAGAATATGCCAGAGGAAATTGTACCCATAATCATAGGAACACTAGGCACGATCCCAAGATCCCTGAAAAGGAATCTGGAAAAACTAGTTGCCGAAGTAGCTCCAGGACTCATACAGAAGAGTGTGCTACTAGAAACAGCTCACATAGTGAGAAAAGTGATGGACTCCTAAGGACGCAGGATGCAACCCGGAACCCCACACTATAAAAACCACCCAGTCGAATAGGATGACTGTGATATAATAATAATAATAATAATAATAATAATAATAATAATAATAATAATAATAATACAATTTCTAACTCAAGGGAGATTATACCCCGTCCGTAAGATGATTTAGTTTTTGTAGAAGACGCGTAAGCATATCCAAATTTCTTAACGAGAAGCAAAATGATAAATCTCCCAAAATGTCGTGTCAACACGGAATAGCTTTAAGCATTAAAGATGCCCTCGTTAAGCATCGAGAGAATCAATTAAAGTGGCGCTGACGTGGGATGCTTAATGAGAGCCTAAAAGAGTCCTAGTTTATGTAACCTCTCATTTTCTGATTAATGATCCTACTTTTCGTGGCTTAATCATATCCTTCCTCTTCACCATTGCTCGCTGGTCTTCATAACCTCATATCGCGCTCTTTTATACTAAAATTGGGTTTATCTTTTTAATAACCCTTCCTGAAAATGTATTATATTTCACACAGGAAGTGTGACGGATCATAGTAAAGTAAGTAATATTATTTTTGGTATGGCAGGAAGAAAATTCTCTGGTAATGCTCTATCTTAGCTATAAGGCTTCCGGAAGAGTTGTCTTAATTTTTTTTTATAAAAAAAATATACTATATATTTGGGAGTTTTCATCACAAAAGCCTGTTTTTCAAATATCGCCTTTTACAATAAATTGCAAACTATACTCTGTAAGGGTTTTAAATATAATGATATGCGTAGACGTGATGAGATTTTCATCTGGTATGGCAATTTGGTTTAAAACTTAAATATATCGTTACTGGCGGAAACTTCGGAGTACAATACTGCCACCTTAAATGAACATAGAATATCCTATCCTTTCTTATGGGTTATTTGCCGTTGTTTGATGAGTTGGCAATGTGGTATCCTCGTGCATTAATGCTACTATTACCATTTATCGATTCATGTATCTACCTAGATTTTAAGAAAGCCCAGTTTGAAGTCGACCTTTGTACAATAACGCCAGGAAAACATTCTCAAAAGCTAACCACCAACAAAGGACCAGAGAGTAACTCGATCCCACCCAATCGTTTCAGCATCATCGGCCTCAAAGCAAAACCATTTGCGTGGAAGTAAATTGAGCTTTAGAAATGCGGGAGATGGACCCACAATGAGAAAGGGGTTTTGTCTTCAGTCGAATGTATTACGCTGCAGCTGGAAGAGCTCAGGTGAGTGATTAGAGGTGAAGACCACAAAGGTGAGCTTACAATGAGCTTGGGAGCGTTTCTCTTTGTGTGTGTGTGTGTGTCAGAGAGAGAGAGAGAGAGAGAGAGAGACTAAAGTAACTTGACCGTTCTATGGTGCCTATGTAAAATCCATAAAATAGTCGAGATATCTTTCTGTATGACATGAGTCGGAATTTCGGTAAATGGCTTTTGCAGGTAAAGCAGTTGACACATCAATGAACCCATTCTATTTTGCTAATCACTCCATGGGCATTATGAGGTCATCCTTTCTCATTCACTTAGTCAGCTTCTCAGGCCCCTGTGTTAACTCGCTTCAGATTTCCAGGATCTGTTGCTCTTTTCTAAGCGTTTATTTCTGGCATAAAATTGCTATTCCCAAGACCGTGGCCTGGCAAATGCTCACGGGATCTTAGGTGATGTAAGCTTTTCTGCCATTAACCTATTCAAGTAATATTAGGTTCAACTTAAATTATAAGATAATAGTAAATTTATGACGTAAAGTCAAACAACCGAAGGCTTACCTCCTAACCCATCCGGATGATTAAACTGGGGTTGAAACTGGCATTGAAAATGAAATTCATTCGTCTTCCGGTCTCCGAATCTAAAAATGAATCTAGTCTTTAAAATTCTCGCAGCTGCATCCCTTAATGAATATTTATAACTCCCGACTGTACATCGAATCATGAGATGCATACTGCAATCACGTAAAAAAATCCCTCAGCCTGGAAAATGCATGATTAAAACAAGCATAGGGTTTGTTTTCCCCCATTTGAGACGAGATTGCCCGAGTTCGTTTACGGGAAGCGGCTTTCCTCATCTCCGAAATTAAGTCTGGCGGGAAAAATCTTGGGAGAGGTTGCAGGGTCGACTGCAAAATGAAATTACTCAGAGCTTCTTTACGGATAGATCGGTGCCATTTCACCTACGAGCAACTTTTTTTTTTCTCTCTTTGCAGAAATACTTTTCGTTATTGTCTGAAGATTCGTTTTGACTTCTCTTTCTGGTAAGGACGCTCCTGTCTCCAGCGAGGGAGCCCTGGGTCGATTTCCGAGCGAGTCAAAATGATTTAGTCCCGTTCTGTTAAAACTCTTTGTGCCTCTGCGGACTTCGAGTAGTGAAGTGAATACTCTGGACTTACTTAACTTGCTAAACTGCAGCCAGGGTGGAGAAAGAAAGGGCTCAATACAAGGATAGAGCTTATTTTTAACAGCTTAGAGAAAATATGTCAATAAAAATAACCTATAACTGATAAGGTACAGTATCTTATGTTCAGGATGTACTTAATTTTATTTAGGCCAAACACTGTCATAAATGTATATATAATCATATATACATTATATATATACAAGTTAAGTATATACCTTAGTTTTACCAGACCACTGAGCTGATTAACAGCTCTCCTAGGGCTGACCCGAGGGATTAGACTTGTTTAACGTGGCTAAGAACCGATTGGTTACTTAGCAACGGGACCTACAGCTTACTGTGGAATCCGAACCGCATTATAGCGAGAAATGAATTTATATATATTTATATCTATATATATAGAGGTGTATGTTTGTGTATATTTGGTGTTATTGAAATGATCGAACTAATAATGAAATAGAATTACAGATACTTCGAATTTATACCAGACATCCTTTCCCTAAGAGATAAGCATCTCGATGACCACAGATAAATCAGCTTTAAGGAAAGGAGATAATGCATGTCAACTGAAATTTTGTGCAGGTAATTAACAGAGCTGTAATGATATTTCCCTGGATCAAGTCATTAACCTGGATTACTGAGTCTGTCTCTGCACAGTCAGTTCTATTACCGAGTTGAACCAATAGATTTCCAGTGTATAACTGTATGACCTTTTGGAGCGTGTTTGGTCTTACTGAAAATAAAATACATTTTGAAGGTGGGATACTCTGTTATTAATTATAGGTTATTTTTCCTTGACATTTTTCCTTTATGCTGTTGAAAGGCCTCGCAGCACTCAGTTGTTTCTCTTTCCTTCGTGGATTTTGTCTTTATTTATATATTTATATATTCATCATGCTCCATGTTTTCGTGATTCAGTTATACAATATATATATATATATACACACACATATATATGTATATATATATATATATATATATATATATATATATATATATATATATATATATATATATATATATATATATATATAACACAACAACACAGAGGCAATGAATTACCCAGGGCATGCCGGACCCAAAATTTTCCATTGTAACAAAAATGTGCAGTTTTTTTAATGCATACGCAAAGTGAATAATATTGTTGTTGGCAGTGGTATCTCACAGGAATCTCAGATGTCAGCCAAGAATTTCGCCACGTCATCTAAAGACGCTTTGGTAAATAAAGAGGTCACTTCAAAAGCCATTAAATATATGATTTGAGTTGCAGTTCATATTGACTAATTTATCAAAAAGACCATCTGAGTGTTGTCTATGTGAACAGGAAACGGTAACAAAAATGGTAGAAAGATACTTCACTACTTATCCTGACGATTCATAATTAATAGACCCAGTTGCACTAATGATAAGTCTTATTGTGGGTTTTAATTATACCATACCAGAAGAATAAGGCAATGAAATCCAACGGAGGTCAGTGAATTAATTCAAGATTTTCTGGCGTCTCATAACTGATTCTGTGCTCCCGAGGGGACAGCTCTTAATTGTAAATAAGCGAAAACGTCCCACAGTTATGAAGACATATTCCCCTGAACATATGATTCTGTCTTTTCAACTATCATATTTGCCTTACCATCTTTCGTGATATGTAATTCACTGCCATTTTTCAGGGATTTTAAGTTTATTATGAACCGTTTGAGAAAACTACAGATTTTCATACAGAAAAGGCCTTTTGTCGTGACAGTATGACATCGAGGAATATGACAGCTTTCGCGTTTCTTATTTACTGCAAATGATAGGCAATGTCCCAGAGCAGGTTTCGCCTTACTCGAGATCGGCTTCGCTGATAAATGCAATACAAAGTTATCCAGGTCATTCTTGTTCCAGTCACTTTGGTTAATTAGATGGTTTAGCTGTTATCGAGGAAAGAATTTAAACCATTCCATTCCTCTGAATCTCGAATAGATGGGATTCTAAAGAGGAGGGGTTTGCAATTAACTGAAAGGTTCGCGCATGAAATTGTTTTTCATTCCCTAATGCTCATAAGAAGTTTTCCTCCCCAGAGTGGTTATGTTGTTTTCAAAATTCCATGCGTGGCCTGTGATTCATTTTACGTCTGCTGCATAAGTAAGGAACTAAATTTTCTGAATAAATTACATGCTTACTCAATTAGAACCGTCCAGAAGAATGATGCTCTTATTGTACACGTTATTAAAACGTCACATAGAACTGATTGGCTCCAAAGCAACATATTAACAAGACGTGATAATATTATTTCTAGAAATCACTTAGAATCTGCATCAATACAGTTTACAAATGAAAACAATAGCCATTTGGGCCAACGCCTATATTTTCTTGACTCCATTCTGCACAAGATGTGCGAAGGCTATTGAAAAGATAAACTATAAAATCTTAGTAAGTCTTATTAATGTCTTCTGCTACTCCCTGGTTTAGCCAGCACCTATTTAACCCTAGACATCTGTCCTTCACCCGAAGGGCAACCTTTACATACATCAAAATGGTTATATATTACTTTAAGCCTAGTTGTTGTTTGTGAAACAGTGTCTTTTTGCTTTGTTTTTCATTGTATGTAGTTTACCTGAAAATGCCTTAGTGTAAGGGAGAAAGATCTCGTACTCCTTTGCTTCAAATCTTTGTGGCCATGTACTCTGTTTATATTTTATGTCTATAATAATGATTTCCAAGTGGATCTTGTTCTCCTCGGGGTGACAGTAGGGAATTTGGGAATTCCGAAGGCTTCTGGGAATTAGTTTTATATATATACATACGTGCAGTACATGCATACATATTCATATGTATCTGTATATGTATATAAGTATATGTATATGCACACACACACATATATATGTATAATATATGTATATATATATATGTTTGTATATATTAATAGTGTGTATACAAGGACGTGTCATTATTAGATCTATGTTTTGAGTTATAATACGGAAACGCAGCCATTCAGAGATCAGACACAAATTCATAACTGTTCCCTTTTGTTGGAAAAAAAAAAGGGAAAACGAAACTATGGCAGTGATTTAATTCCAGAAACAGGAAACTGGGGCAGATGTGGATTTGTGTTCTGGACTATCGCCAGAATACATAAAATGAATATCGATGACGCTTTTGTAAGTAAAATAATAGGAATTTTACGATTAAATCTGAATGGTTAGTTTTGTATATAAATATATATCCATATATTATATGTATATATATATTATATATATATGCACACATACATATATACATACATACATACATATACAAGTAGTCCTCTACAAACAAACGAGATGTTCCGTGCCGAGAGTCGTTTATAAGTTCACTTTGTTTGCAAATCCAACAAAGTTTGCCTTGATATGAAGGAGTGTAATTAGCCTCAGGCATATAGCACTGCGTGGTCATAAAGCTTTCTGTCAAGACAATTGGGCCTTTGTACATAGAATAAAGTTTATCATAAACAAAAAATCTTTAATCTTTCCTTGAAAAACGAGAGGGTTGAATTATCAGGAAAAGCTTAGATAGGGGAAGAAGTAGACTGGAGAAAGGAAGAGTTAAAGAGAAGGAAAAAATATGCGGAAAAAGAGAAGCCTGAGAAATAGCTCTATAATTCTTCTTCATCCACACCGCGTTCCTTACGCTAAGGGGTAGGTTGCCTCGCCTCGCCCTCTCCATCTACGACACTGGTACCCCTACCACAGAGTAAGTTCAGTATACCTTAGTTTTACCAGACCACTGAGCTGATTAACAGCTCTCCTAGGGCTGGCAGAGTAAAAGAAACACCTCTAGAATTGGGGAAGGGTAAAGATGTGGCACCATCGATAATATAAATGAAGGGACTGGAATAAAAAAAAAAAATGGAAATACACTTACTGAGAGAAAGAGCCACACCACACCCAGTAAGTTTAGTTAACGAAGCCCTAAGCCTGCTTCAGTCAAATGTCTTGAGGATGTCAAAGGTAAGGACGAATAATTCTCAGAAGTTCTGCATCGGGGATGACCAAATATCATATTTAAAGGAATGTAAATGTTCAGGCAGCTGGACTGCAGTTAGAAGGATTAGAGCGTTCACCTCTCTCATGGATTGCCTGGACCAAAGCATATTTCCAAGAGGAAGAATAAAACGCTGGACGAAGAGGCAGTCGTGGGCGGGACTGATTAATGTGGAGCGATGTCACTCCATTTCCAGAATGAATGTGAAAGGAAATAATGGCGTTTCATTTTTCATGAGAATACGGCACGTCAGTAATAAACTACAATATCAGGGGAAATCGTTCCAGCCCCAAATGAAGTTCAAATAATACAAGCAATAAAATTTAAAACGGTGAAAACAAACTTGCCTGGAGCGTAATCTTCTAAGGCAACTCTTATAATAAATATCACTCTTTTCAAAGTACACCAAAGGAAAAAGTAATACATAATCAATTTAGAGAGTACCCATTAACTCAAGAGTTCACTGTTTTTTTTTAATTGCACAAATATAGTTTAATGTTGCTAACTCTTCATATCTATAAATGTACTTAAAACGCTCTGACTCTGAAACTGTACAAATTCCAGCTTAATAACCTCAAGTTTACTTAAATTTAAGTTCACCGAGTCTCCTTAAAAGTAGTATAAGTGAACCCACTTAGAGTTCATTTAAGTTCACTTGAAGTTCATAAATCCGATTTCACTTTATTAGCTTATCGTTCCCAAAATTCGATCTTACTAGCGTTTACTTGAAGCCTGATAAGTTTAACTGAACCATCCCCAGGTAGTTGACTAATGGCATGCTATTTACTCACACAAGGCGTTCGCATCACAGCGCAGAAAATTTAGGAATCCTTCGACAAAAGGTTCATCGGAGGGAAAGGGCAGTATATCAAGTCGTTCTCGGAAGCGACTTCTCTTCCCTTCAACTTTACTAAGAATTCTGCGTCCTGAAGAGACGAAAATCCCATCATTCAAAACGGAGCCAAAATATTTGCCAAAATAGATAAGAATGACCCCGTCCTGAGAAGTATAAGAATTCCACAGTTTTGTATGAAGGCGATCAGCAGTTCTACGAAGCAAAGTTACATGTTACAACCCACTGTCATGTGAAAAATTTCCTGTTGCTGTGCGTATTGTAGAGAGTGCATTGGAGAAATTTACATTGCAGTGAATCAGGATTAGAAATAATCGCAGCTGTGAAGAATGAGGCCGTAACAATTTGAAGTGGTGCTGAAGTTTGGTTGCAGTAGATGTAAAGATTTGAAAATGGATTTTTTTTTATAATACGAACTTCAGAGGAGAGATTCCAACAGTAGTAGTTTTTTGTCCCATAAAGTTAAACACAGAAGTTTTATTTCAGGTAATCTAATTCTGTTTAGTTTTTTGTTAAAGATAATCTAGTTCCGTCACCAAAGAATCGTTTAAGCTTATTCATTCTCATAAGCATTATTTTTTACTTTAGAGTAACATGAGCAATCCTATTTTTTCTTTGAATGATTTTTCCGTTGTTGACGATTCTTACCTGCTTCAAATAGAGTCAATATAATTCCTCAGCGTAATGCCTTAACTTATTTTGCATACGCTATACTAGTGGCCCCTATTACGTTACTTAGTTTTGACTCACTTAGTATAATGTCATTGCTGTGACTGTAGTCAGCGTAATCTTATATTCTTCAATTCAAGTTGGTTTAGTTTGTTCTCTTCGAGTATCTTAGCGGCCTCATGCAATAATAATCCCTCTACTTCGGATAATCTACTGCCTTCTTTAATGGTCGTTCAGGATTTTTCTTTCCAGTTTGTCAGCTGTGGTGAACACATTTCACCTTCATTTATCGTGGTCTTCGTGTCTTCTCTTGCGACACTGTACGTCGGTCTCTTATTTCAGTCGTAGATCATTCATAATTGGCCATTGAAAATCTTACTTTAGGTAATTCTGGTTCCTTCACTCAAGGTGGCGATGTTCAGAAAGACCTATTTGACAACACTGAGGAGGTCTTGAACTCTTGAAGTATGTTCAGAAAAATCAGGCGCTTGTGTTACTTTCAGTACAGGTCACCGGTTATTAGAATCTTAGGAAAACATGACAAGGCCTGTTCCAGCTATCGCCAACCTTGACAGATATGTTAAACAAAGCTTCAACTCTTGATGATCCATTTCTAAAATATGGACTGCGTGCAATGTAGAAATATTTTCTGAAGACAAATCACTGCTTTGCGATACTGTCAAAGAAGCTTCGTTTTAGTTCATTTTGAAGCGATTCCACATGAGCAAGTTTCCTGCGAGGAAGATTGGCACAAATTAAAAGAGAGAGTTGCGGCAATACTTTCGTTCGTATAAATGGATTAAAGTCGCTAAAAGTAAACGTAAGTCACGATGTAAAATAAAGCTATGTATTCATGATGACAATGAAAATTGCCCAAAAACTGTAATGCGCACAAGTGTATGTACATAAACTCTTGATTTGACATTTTAGTTCTTGGTTCCGGATGCATGAAAAAAAATCTACACCCTTCATGCGACGTGACAACCTAGGAAACCAAGTGTCTCGTTAAGAGTATAGCTCTTGTACGCCTGAGAAGAAAAATACCGAAATAGAAGAAGAAAGAAGAAGAGAGAGAGAGAGAGAGAGAGAGAGAGAGAGAGAGAGAGAGAGAGAGAGAGAGAGAGACTGAAACCAAGATAATACCCATGAAAATTGAATGTTTCAAATGACACCATAATTAAACTAATCGACTGAGAGAAGCATTCAGGGAGCGAGAGAGAGGGGGGGGGGGGGAGTCATCATAAGATAAAGAGGACATCAATATTGCACCAGTCTGCTGAGAGAACTGTTCATAAATTCAGTGTGAAAGCTACGAGCCTATATAAATCTTGGGGGCGATGATGCGAAAGAAAACATTAGCATCGATTCTTTAACGTGTTTTTTATTTTTTTTTGCCAGAAATACCATCACCACGTATTTAATTTCTTCAACTATTTTTCATAGTTATTAGGCAAGTGTATTTAGGTGCACATGTATCCTCACTGTCATGTATAATCCAGGATAAACTTTAATGTAATTACAATAAGTATGTATGTATGAATGTATGATGTCCATATACATGCACGAACCTGTATTTAAATATCACTTAAGTAAATATTACAGTAGATATTACTAACATATTTACAGTACGAGAATTCCGTACACTCCGCAAATAAATATTTGCATACGGAGATTTATATATATATATATATATATATATATATATATATATATATATATATATATATATATATATATATATATATATATTATATATTTGCTCAAAGAGGAGGGCCAGGGGTTCGAGTCCTAGATGAGACGAAGAGCTTTAAGGAAATTCCATTAAATTCCCTTTTACCATAATTAACCTAGGCAGTGATTTAGAAACCTGGTGGAAAGTAGAATTTTCTGAATTTCTTCAGGGAGAGTTAGATATGGGGGCTGGGAAAATGCTGAAACTATCAGTATTGCTCGTTCAGGAAAGAGAGTATATATATATATATATATATATATATATATATATATATATATATATATATATATATATATATATATATATATATATATATATATATATATATACTCCCACTGCTCTCCGCCGAGTATCTTATTTATTTATAATATTAGCCTCTGTCAGCAAGTGACAAAAATATCTCTGTCAATAAGAGGGTGCAAACGTCATCCGGATTGATCTTTCGTCATAAAAACATAGAAAACCGAGGGACGATCTGACAGTTAGAGAATAGATAATAACATATAAACTTACATTTTTTTATGAGATATGAAAGAATAGCGCAGTGTCATTAAAGCTATCTGAATACGGAGACCGCTTTCAGAATTTAATGCAGCTGCACGTATATGCATTGCTTTCTCTCTTCTTCTTGAGTGGATGTAAAAGATTTGTGGCTCTTGCAAGCAAGATAAAGTTGTGGCATGTCTTTCACTCGCGCCTGCCTCTTCCAGACTCTCTCTTCTCCCCCCCTCTCTCTCTCTCTCTCTGCACGTGTCCGCTTTTCTCTCTCTCTCTCTCTCTGCATGTGTCTGTTTTTTCGGTCTCTCTCTCTCTCTCTCTGCATGTGTCTGTTGTCTCTCTCTCTCTCTCTGTTATTATATTTCTCGTGATCATGACATAGAAGTATCGTATAACTCGCACCCTACTCTCCTTCTAGCCCTAAATACTTCCTCCCCCCCCCTCCTATTTCTATCTCTCTCTCTCTCTCTCTCTCTTCTCCCTTTGACTGCTTTAGAGAATTTAAGGGGAACTTGTCTGCAACGGAGTTTTGCCGAGCATCTGATACTCGCGCAATGCGGTCCTCCTCACGTTGTCATACGGTGGTGATGTGCGGGTTGATCTGTCTGTAACGTCGACTGCGAGATGATTTATCTGTGACGTCATAGGCCGGTAGTCTCATTGGAGAAGATATTCGCGTCTCCAAGGTCTGAGAAAATATCGGTTGTATTTTGTCCTAATTTAAATCGGTCTTATTTGGTAAAAATCCGATTTTGAATTCTCTGGCATTTTCAGTTCATCTCAGTATATTAACAAACGCATTTTAATTTTTCCATTTATCTTAATTTCCCGACTCTATTTCTCCCAATATCAGCGATCATCACCAACGAAAACTGTCAGGAATTTTCGAATAACTTTCAAATAAATTCCACGAATTCCGGACGTTGATTTTACCGCCTCTGACAAATGACGCATGTAAATACTTTTTAAGTCGGCTTATTAATAACTCATTAGTTCAGCATCAGTAAGCAGAGAGTTCTCGAAGTTGAGAGAGAGAAAGAGAGAGAAAGGGGGGAAGGAGTCTGCTCTACAAAGAACTGGGAAGTGGATCATGTAGTCTGTATATGGGCGGGGCTGAGTGCATCAAATATTTTGGGGGGTCAAATGAGACTGAAGGGAAGAGACATTAAAGGGGTTTGCATTAAGAACTTGAAGAAGGGGGGGATAGAGAGAGAGAGAGAGAGAGAGAGAGAGAGAGAGAGAGAGAGAGAGAGAGAGAGAGAGAGAGAGGGGGAATTTATATTAAAGCAGTAGATAAACGGAGATAGTTACACATATTGAAAATAAGGTCTACACATCTTTCCATACATAAACACACATACACACACATATACATATATATATTCGTATGTATATGTATGTATGTGTGTATGTACTTATGCATATAGTTACAGAGAAAGAACGAGAGATTCGTGAATTCATGGCTGTGTTAAAGATTTCTATGAAGGAAGCTAGAAGTGTGAATACATAAAACTGCTATTTACTAATATAAACACATTTATACATATGATATATACATTTATATATACATACATACATACACACATACATATATATATAAATATATATATATATAGAAAGAGAGAACGAAAGTGAAATAAGTTGTAGGTGCCGGAAAGGCAAGCACAAAGAAAATGAAGGCTAAACAGATTATAGAGAGAGAGAGAGAGAGAGAGAGAGAGAGAGAGAGAGAGAGAGAGAGAGAGAGGCTCCGGGACAGACTGGAGTGCCGCCGAGTGTGTGTGTGCGTCAGTGCTTCCCTAGACACCATAACACCCACACCGTCATACTGCAACCACCCACCCGACCAAACGCTCGTTCTGAGCCGCGTTCCTTCTCTCACCACAAGAACTCCTGTAGACCGCTCGAGAAAAAGAATAAAAAAAAGCGCCTTTTTCGAGGATGACACCCGCTGGAAATACCCTTTCCTCACGCGGCAAGTTATCAGCAGTAAGCTCAAGATTTGATGAATTGTGGGAAACACGACGGTTGATGTAATAGGCCGAAAACTGCAACTGAATTAGTGTTTCAGACCCGGTTGACAAAAAAATCATTATTTTTAAGTTTTAGATTCGGGTGGAAAATACAGAGCATATGCCTCAGAATTCGGTGGAGATGAATGGTTGCTAGACAGGGCCATTTTAAAAGAGGGGAAGATTCGGTGTCGGATGGGGTTAATTCACACCACGGGGAAGAAGATGGGCAGAGCTATTCGGCACCGATGAGGCTGATCGCTGCTATAGCAGAGGCGCGCACACGAAACTCCCAGCCTACTACGGGGGCCGAGGGGCACCACCATCAGGGCCTCTCTCTCTAGCTGCTGCTACGGTGTCGGGACACTCTCTCGCCCGACTCTCCCTCTCCGGTCCTTCAGGAGTGATGTGCCTCGCCCTCTGAAAAGCAGCGAGGGGAGGGGAGGGCGGCGCCAGGTGGCTCGTCCCTCCTGTGTGTGCGTGTGTGTTTGTGCATGTGTGTGTGTGTGTGTAATCTGTACTGGAACTGGTGCCAATGCCATAAGGCTTGGCAGAGTAGCACGTCCTCTCACTCACAGATGGTTGTAATATTTATGAATGTTTTCCTTAGCATTAATAAGTGACTCGACAGCGGCAAAGTAAACAAGAAGTCGGGCCTGAGTCGACAGCTACATCTACAGGTGAGTGTGATATGACTTACCATTTTTGCTGTCAGTTAGAACCACCAGGTTGTATGTGTTATATAACATATAACGTATATAATACGATGTATAACAGTCAGCATGCATACAGGATGTTACATAATACGTAACATTCGGTGTGCTTTGAAACAATAAGCTAGTTATTCGTGGATATGTATGCATAGTATAACAATTTTTTAAGTTAGTCCCAGAAGTTGCACGGAGGTTAAGTTTTGACTCGTGTCTGTCTGTCTGTCTGTGAACAACATTTCCCCAAAAAGTTTTCGACGGATTTCAATAAAATTTTGTGGAAATGTAAAGCAGGAAAGGGAAAATGAAAAAGTTGATTAGATGCTAAGACTTTTTTTTTTTTTTTGTGTGGAAATGTTTTACCATATAGGTGGCTGTCTTTCCTACTACGTGGCTAATTATATGGAGTTATAACTTTGTTGATTTTGCTGAACACTAAGGATGACGTAACATAAAGATAAGTATATGATATTTAGATATTAGGTTAAGGCTCACTTATATCTGATCTTGCTTATACCTACAATTAATACACTGATTTCACGTTGCTTATTCTGTAAACACAAACGTTCATATTTATTGACAGGTAACCGCACCACCCAAATGTTTATTTATTTATCTATTCTTTTGAATAGACCAGTATGCACACATCCGTCCACACAGACATGCACATATATAAACAGACACACACACACACACACACACACAAACGTTCACACATATTGACAGGCAGCCGCACACACAAATGTTTATTTATTTATTCATTCTTTTATTAATTTTTTTACGCGGTCTAATCTCGAGTAGCGCCAGTAACTGTAAGCCACAGATGAAAAAAAGTCACCAATAAAAGAGTTTTTGGGGTTTTATTAAAATCGGCGCTGGGCAAATATCACTGTTTTGACTAGATTATTCGCCCTGCTTGCTTTTTTTTTTTTTCGTCGATACTAAATTGTGAATTCATTAATGTAGTTATTTACCAATACTGCATCTAATTTCGGTCTGAGGGCATTATAGTAAAAATGAAGAAGACAATTATTGAGATAATTTTGTTTCTATTATTCTTCCTCGAATAATACCACGTCTTGATATGGGAAGCGTATTCCTTCCAGGGAATTGGATTTAGCCTCTAAACAATGTGAGCCTCAGAACTCTGGAGTACTGGGAATGGTGCAGGGTGCCAGTTTTGGAATATGAGAATGTGTATCTACATAGTTTAATTTACACATTTTCTTTAAAACGCTGAATCTATGTATAAAACATACACAGATAGGCACATACACACATGTATGTATATTGTATGTGCTTAGGACCACGAAGAAACTGGAATAACGGAATGCGAGATCTTTTATCTTTAAAGCATTTTCACGCTAACTACATCTCCTACTTCTTCTCAGCTTAATCCTTAGCCCGGGTCGCTGTTTTTAATGAGCGCCCCGCCCCTCAACTTTTTCTGCATGTTTCATAACTGGTTTTGGCATAATTTTTACGGAAAGATGCCCTTCCTGACTCCAACCTTCCCTATTAATCCGGAACTGGGTCCAGCACCAAGTTTGGTTGGCTTGTCGCCAGTGGCTGGGTTTCTCGAGCAAACTAAATTCAATGAGAGAAAAGGATCACAACGAAGTCTCAGTTTTACGAGCAGCAACTGAGATTAGAGGTTAAAAGAGTATATAATGCTTGAAAACGTCAGTAAAATTAAGGTAACTCTTCTGATTATCAACAACAGTCTTGGATTAGCTCAAGTACTGGGTTAATCAAGGAGAGACATGGATTACTAAGTTTTTTAGCATCTTCGTTTATCAGCTGTACAAAAGCACATTACTCCATTGGTGGTATAACGTCATGATGCAATGATTGTTACTAGAAATCCCTAAGAATCTGCACTGAAAAAGCTAACAAATGAAAATAACGTTAGTTCAGGTCCAGTTCTGTAATGCTATTGACTCCATTCTGCACAAGATTTTCCTGGGAAGTTTAAAAGAGAAAAGAATCTCAGATATTCTTGTTAGAGTTCTTTGCTTCTCCTTGATTTTTCCAGGATCTGAGTTATTCATAGACATATGTTCCTCACTTGAAGTGTTACCTCAAATGTAGTGACCTTTATATGCGTTAGAATGGTTATCAACTCCTTTAATCTCAATTGCTGTTTGTAAAATTTAGCCTCCGTTGTAATTCGTTTTTCCATTACATATATATATATATATATATATATATATATATATATATATATATATATATATATATATATATATATATATATATATATATAAACATATATATATATATGTATATAATATCTTTGCCTCAGTTATTCTGTTGCGATGATTCGTTCATAGATGCTAAAAATAGTCATTTTTCCCTGAGCCTTTTCAAACGCTAATCTAATCATTTTATGTGAATAAATTTCTGACACAGACACTTTTTTTAATAATTTCAACTAATGCATAAGGAATTTTAAAAAAATTCATGTACTCTTTGTAACTTAGTCCGTATTTTATAATACATGTATCTCCTTTTCGCCTGTATTTTTATATTTTTCTGCCTGTAATTTATGATTAATTTCCTCTTGATTGCCTTTTCCTATGTTACTTTTTCTCCCCTTATTCTCTCGTCTCTCCTCTCTCTCTTTAATTTGATCTGGATTTATCTTTTCGTCCCCTTTCTGCATTTTTATCCGTTTCTTTTCTACGTTTTTTCCTTTACTTCTGATTTTTCGACGTGTCTCCGTTGTGATCTGTAACTTTTTTGTTTATTTTTACTTTGTTAACGTGTATCCGTCTCTCTCTCTCTCTCTCTCTCTCTTTTGACTCATTTCTAACTTCCTGTTGTTTTCCATTATATTCTTTTTTATTTTAGTTCGTTTTTGCTTTTTACTCATTGTAATTTCGTGTTGTTGTCTCCCTCATCACCTTCTCTCTCTCTCTCTCTCTCTCTCTCATTTCTAACTTCCTGTTGTTTCCCATTATATTCTTTTTTTTTTTATTTTAGTTCGTTTTTGCTTTTTAATCATTTTAATTTCGTGTTGTTTTCTCTCTCTCTCTCTCTCTCTCTCTCTCTCTCTCTCTCTCTCTCTCTCTCTCTCTCTCTCTCATTTCTAACTTCCTGTTGCTTCCCATTATATTCTTTTTTTTTATTTTAGTCCGTTTTTGCTTTTTAATAATTGTAATTTCGTGTTGTTGTCTCCTCATCACCTCTCTCTCTCTCTCTCTCTCTCTCTCTCTCTCTCTCTCTCTCTCTCTCTCTCTCATTTCTAACTTCCTGTTGTTTCCCATTATATTCTTTTTTTTTTTATTTTAGTCCGTTTTTGCTCTTTACTCATTGCAATTTCGTGTTGTTGTCTCCCTCATCACCTCTCTCTCTCTCTCTCTCTCTCTCTCTCTCTCTCTCTCTCTCTCTCTCTCTCTCTCTCTGCTTTCCTCTCTTTCTATAGTTTCTGGTACGTATCATTTTCCTTACCGCCAGAACGGATAATCTCTCGCTTCGTTCCTTTGCGTCTCCCACAAATCAGCTTCAGCCTTACTTACCCGACAATAAGCCGTGACTTGCACATCTCAGAATAAATTCGGGGAGAGGAAATTCGGGGCGATAAATGCGACAAACGGAGGTTTAGACAAATAAAGCTAAATTCCGTCGTCTCCTCGCAAGCTCCGTTTTACTCCCAGGCCGTTTAAAGCGGCCTTTTCTTAACAAGGTTAAACAAGGCAATTTAGTTCACGGTGCTTAAGTTGTTCCTCCTGTGTGCCCCATGGGACGGAAGTACTCGGGGTCTGCTTACCGAAACACAACAAGGGCCGTCGGGTGGAATGACTTCTACGAGAGGCAGGACCGCCGGGAGGCAGGGGATCTCCGCGAGGTAACTTTATCTTAATCGTTTTTGGGAGTTTTTGCTGAGGCTTGTTTGTTACATGACGAGTGATTAAGTATATATCTCAAACGAGTAAATCAATTATCTCTGTTAATGGACGCGCATCTGTTTGAATCTTTGCAAGGGTATGATTGGCGCATGAAATGCTCGCATACAAAGATAATCGCGAACGCACGTTTGTGCTTATATGTTTATTTAATGCGTGTGTAGTTTTCCTTTGGAACGTTCTGCTTTACAGATATATATATATATATATATATATATATATATATATATATATATATATATATATATATATATATATATATATATATATATATATATATATATATATATGCACATATATGTGTACATATATATGCACACATATATATGTATGTATCCCTTTTTTGTCCTTCAGGAGGGGGCGGTCCCAGAAGGTTACAGGCCCCCTCTGTTTCTCAGCAAGCCTTGAGGGGTGAGATTGCTACGCCCACAGTGAGATAAAAGAGATAAATAAATAAGTGCGGGTGCATTGTGTGAATGCTTCGCACGTCTAGCTGCAGTCAGGTCAGGAAAAGAAGTGTTTCTTCTTTAGAGTATGGATGCTCAACCTCTTTGCAACGAGTAGCACGCACTAACTCATGGAGAACAGACACCATATGTGAGAGTTTAGAGACGAAGAACAATACGGAAACATACCCATGGTAGCATAAATCACAATTTCCATAAAAAAATGGAAAGGCTCCATTTCAATCATAGGTACTTCTGTCATCACTGCCATATCTGGTTGTAGGGAGACATGCGAACAGTGCCCAGTCTTCTAGCAGCAGTAGAAAAATGTCTTCTATATAAATTAAAGTGAAACTACCTCTTGAAGCAATTTAGCTGTGAAATAAGGTCCAAGGAAGTTGCTGACATGCAGGTATGGAAGATCTGAGGCGCGTAGAACTGGTACAGCACTCGGCTTTTTTTTAGAAGCACTAGATGCTATGCCCTTTAAATGCTGTGAAATGAAAGTATGAAGTTGAGGGTAACGTTATTTTCAAATACAAGAATCAACTTGAACATTATTAACAATGCATTTTAGTTCGTGGATTGGAAGCAAGGTGTGATATCTATCTGCTGAATAAAAGCGTCTCGAGTTCAGGTTCATTAGCTTCGCGCTCCAGATCTTTGTTAAGACTATTAGTGATCCTGATTTGATTAAAGAGAGAGCTAATGGCTGCAACAAGAGTTACATTATTTACACGCTGCGCCATCTCATTTTCAAGGTCGACATTCCTATCACTAGTTAACATTAAAAAACAACCACGGCCGCAAAATTCTCTCCTCCGGAACGCCAAAATATGATAGGCCGGGGATCAATAGCATGCCTTCAACGGAATATGAGAACATAAAAAGCATACCAGAGCGATGCAGTTAAAATAATGATAACTTCCGCATTGCCACCTTTTTCTGTTATTCTTCATTTATCACTAGATTTGGGGAGTGGAAGAATATTTAGAAGTAAAATCCTGGGCACTTGACTGTCATCAAAAAAAAAGGATGGAGAAGTTTGGATTTGCTGTTTGTTTTTAACCCCTTTTTGCCCCACAGGTCAGTGTAATCTCATTACTAAAGGAATGCACCTACTAGTTTGTTAACGTGCATAGTTACGAATATAGATTCATACATAACAAAATGAAAACTCACGTTCATATAAATATAGTATTCTACGTATGTTAGGTACTGTCATACTTCCCTCTTCACTCGTGTTCTATGAATTAGTTTGCAGAAATTTCTTCAGCTTGATTTTTGCGTTGTTACTTCTCCTATTCCGATTCTTAACTTCCACTCATTTCCCGTCTGGGTTCATATGGTCATGCACACCACTACATTTTCATTTCATTAAGACGTTCATTCGATCAGTTCATTCGGATATCTAATCCAATTCATTATTCGTCAAGATTGTCCTCTCGGTAACTCGTACACTTTCCAACGATCCACTTTCTCCTCCTATTGTCCGTATTTCCCCTTTATTACAATCATATCGTGCTCTTATGAATAAAATTGAATTAACGAGGGAGTCTCAGATACCAAAACAAGCACAAGCAGTCCACTGCGTCCCCCCATTTTTTTTTCTTCTTCTTCCTCGTTAAGTTCCTGTCACTCGATCCGCGTCGGAGCTGCAGAACGTAATCCCACCTTGCCCCGAGACATAAGCAACGACGTCACCACTTAACGGTAGTAAAATGTCTGACGCTACATTATCAAGTGTTTAGACAGGCTTGTGTGTACCAGCCGGGTAGGAGGGATTAAAATGAAGTTAATGAAGCCGAACTATAGGTCGTGCCCTTCACTTGGCATCCCCCCACCTCTCTGGGGCCCATGTGGGATTTATTCCCCTGCCCCACTCCCTATTGGGGTCAAGGTGGGTTCTCCCTTCTACAATGTTTAGTTGGGGGGGGTTGATGATCTCGTCCCCCCGGCACTCGCGGCCTCTTGCCGCGACAACAGAAGGGGTGTATGGTTAATTTGGTTGCTCGCTTTATTTTTCCACTTCGTATTTTTGTTCATTCTTTCGTTAGTGTGTGAAAGAGACAATTTTCGAGTGATTGCTTACATTCAGTCATTTGAACGTTGAATAGTCAGTCTTGTTCATTCTCTCGTTATTGTGTGAAAGAGACAATTTTCGAGTGATTGCTTACATTCAGTCATTTGAACGTTGAATAGTCAGTCTTGTTCATTCTCTCGTTATTGTGTGAAAGAGACAATTTTCGAATGGTTGCTTACATTCAGTCATTTGAAGGTTGAATAGTCAGTCTTGAAATCTGGGATCCTGAGGCAGCCCTTACGTGGAGGCGGCGGGCGGGGACTGGACCCAAACTGGAATTGGATGATCCCGAACAAGAAGGCTGTTTGAGGAGGGGTAACGAGACCCAAGAGCATGCCAGTGCAAACAGAATCACAGATACGAGTGAGTTCTTCTTTGATGTCCAAATAGGATTGCTGGTGACTTCAAATCCAAAGTCTCTCCTAAACCACTCTTTGCGGGTGGATGATTCACTTGAAACATTAGGGCGTTTGGATTTCTGGTTTTCATATACTTTGCTGAGAATATCTTCTGAGGATGCCTGTGGAAAGAAATGTATTCAGAGGTTCCCAACGAGTAGTTTTATCGATTATAGATCTTATCAGCATCGTATATCCCCTTACTTTCACATCGACATCTAAATGGAATCGGCTATACTTGTGCGATCCGACACGGGCTCCCAACTGACACACGGAAACATACACAAGATTCCTTTGTACAATGCATATTCAGTCGGCTCCTAATTTAAGGTGCTAAAGATGCAATTCAAATGAAAGTGTCACAATAGCACCAACTCGCCTCGTGATATCGTAGAGCCTTGAATGGAACTCATCGAGTTGGCTAACGTCATTTATATTTTTCTTTTGCTACGTTGGAATGCAAACATCGTCCAAAAGACGTGAGGAAATATTTGATTTTAAACACCGAGACGATATTATTAAAATAAAAATCGATTTCCGGAGGTTCTGTGGCAAATGCCACAACAAAGTACAGGCATTCACGCACCATCGGTCATAAAGATCTTAGAATTTCTACATCTCTAAGACGCCGATGTCGCCGAGTGTCTTTTCCATATTATGCGCCCGCATCAGTTCTCTTTTTCCATTATTTCACATCTGTACATAATATGCTGGTTTCTTTTTTATAATAAGAATTAAAAAAAGAGAGAGGAAGATAGGTGTTACTCAAACAACAACAAAAATTTTTGTCATGGTGTCGTATTCTGTAGAAAGAAAATCACCTGGAAAGAGATTGGTAATTGTTTTTGTTATATTTCCCAGTTATTAGTTTAGGGGATTCAGTAACTGGGCCAGATTTAATGCTACCTCCATGGCGGTTTCTTTCTCTTTCTCCGGCTCTTCTAATCAAACTGGCAGATAATTTTTGATAAACATTTAATTGAACTTTCACTTTTGTCAGTATTTTGGATTTTTATTTTGTTTCCGACTAGTCCTGGAGAGATCACAGTCCTGAGAGAGAGAGAGAGAGAGAGAGAGAGAGAGAGAGAGAGAGAGAGAGAGAGAGAGATTATATGGGTCAGTGGCCGTTTCTTTCCTTCCATTCCTATGCTTCAGAAATCTCAAACCGCTTTTAATTTTCCCTGAATTATAGCCTTTCTTCCTTTACGAGGAAGGTCCTTCGCTTCCTCCGTGGTTAAACCCCACCTTCCTGCCTTTCTCTTGCTTACTTTAAGTCAAGGGTAGAAAAGGGTATTAGGTTGCCTGCCCTACTGGAAATGGCTGTGGTATTTCCGTTGGTAAGGTATCTTCTTCATCAGGAACAATACATCATTATGAAACTTTATATGTAAAAATATGTTAGACATTTCAAGACTGCCAGTTAAATTTCTTACCCAAAATCTGTGATGCTACAGGTATTTTAAAGCTATTGTTTCACACTGAACTTCACCAAAGAAAAAGATAAAACTTCGCTGCGTACTCCATCTGACTAAACTTTCCTCTATACGAGCTCACTGATTTTGAACCCTTCATTAATCATCAGACATACAGGAGAAACTCGAACTGACTTCATTGTTTATATTTTTCCCCTCCCTGATGTAAAACATCCTTTGAGATAATTCACCAAGCAGTGAGAAATTCCATTGCTTATATATGAGACAAAGAGTTTTGGACTTGCTCGAAAGTTTAATAAATAAGAGAAAAGAACCATAAGGAATTTTCATAAAGAGAAAGGAACCTCTTTTCTAAAAATCTCATTCCACAGATTTTCGACAACTAGACCGAAACTCTACAAACAAAGAAGTGCACAAACCTTGCCCATTCTAAAGACCAAGTAACTTGTATTTATTTTATACCGAAAAGAACGCAACCTCAAAACAAACGAAGTCCAAAAGAAAACAAAAGCGCAACGCTAAGGAAATCGATGAATCGATGAGATGCTACAACGGGTTGGATAAAGGATTCGAATACAAATGAGTCTTGGTTTAGATAAAATCACCGTTACACAACTGTCTGTGCAATGAATGACTCCCGGATACCCCTCAAAAATTATACAGTGAATGGTAACATCGAGTCGAGTTATCGAATTGCCATTGACCAGAGACTTCTCATTAGGACGAAAAGTCGTAAGCAAGATTCCTTCTGCGTCTCCTGAATTAAGAAGGACCATTCTTAGCTTCTGAATCGATGTTCGAGAGAGTTCAAAACTTTCTTATTTTCTGTTAATTAAAGTAATAAGAAGGATGTAGAAGAAGAAGAAACCCGAAAATGTCCTCTGTTCGTTCCGGAGGTTCAAAAGCACTCAATCCTATTCAGTCTGTCTTTTTCAATGTTGACTCACTCTCTATTAAGCAGAGTATTCATTCGGTGGGAAAGTAAATCCAGGTTTTTACTGACGGTTTTCATTCTTTGTGAGTTCAATTGGTTTTGTAAACATTTGATAGACCAAGGTAAAGGGAAAACTTATCCCGAAGAGTTAAAAAATGAAATCAACTTTTTTTTTTCTAATTGCTTGCATATCACTTCAATGTTAAATTACTTTCTATCTCAAATCTATTTTCTTTTTTTATAATTTTCTTATATCTGCATACATGCGTGACAGATTTTCATTTATGAATCTGGTTGATAAACTAAAAATGTGCGAACGGTTTATTTTGGTAACGTCAAAGGAATTTTCATGATTATCCACGGAACATATGAGAAAATGTGATATGAAGGTTCCTCTGTCCTGTTATGCAAGCACTTTAATATGAGTTTTTAATCATGATGGCTGTTTGAAAGTTAAACTTAGGCTTCATACGCTTTGATATTGAAACGAATAATGCCGATATTTGGCTATTTCTGGGGGAAGCTATCTACAAGCTTGTCTCAATTATGCGTTCCTTTTTTCATATTGTGAGTGATAGGTGACTGGCCAATCTCACCTTTATAGTCACTGAAGTCTCGCTTCCTTTTAAATTCTTAACATCTCTGAATCAGCACAAAAATAATACCAACTTTATAAAAACACTTAAAATCTCATAGCCTTCTATTATATCCCCGAAAGGTATATTACAGCATTTTTCCCCCTTTAAAAGCGATTAGGTCCCAACAGGTCAATCTGTCCGTCCTTCTTTCCTTCCATTATTTTCTTTTCCCTTGTCAAATACTTATTTGCTATGATTTATTCTAAATATCCAATTTATGATCTTTTCCATAACCTATCTTCATCAGTCCCTTGTCTCGCTGACTCATTCAGCAATTTATAGGCGCCTTCTTTTGTACATGATCCTTGTTTTGCTTACTGTTTAATGCCACTGAGGCCAAAACTCTCGCCTCTAGTTTTGACCGAGAAGAGATAAAACACGTTTTCATGCTCTCTTTGCGTTGAGGTCTACCTAACTCGTTTACTGTTACTCGGAAAACTGAATTCCAGTCTCATAATTAACAGCGACTTGACTGAAGAAAGAAGCAGCAGTATCCATCAGAATAGTATTAAGTAACCGATGAAGGATTTGACTCCTTCAAGGAGCAATAGCTGACCGTGAATGGAATATCTTCAGGCATTCTCTTCGACGGACTAGAATTAATGTCCCGTTGAATCAGTACTGCAAACGTTACGGCTTGTATCGGCACAAGCGATCCGTCTTTTATGTCCTCTTCAGACTGCGCTGAGGGAGCAATTTCGTTGCGCATCACCTTATACGTTAATGAAAAGATAGGCTCCTGGGGAGTTAGTTCCTTTTACTAGAGCTCTCCTCACCTTCTTCTTCTTCTTCTTCTGCCTTCAAAAGCTTTGGTGTTTGCACGCGGTGTCTTTGGAACGGCAGTTGTCAGTAACATTTATTTACTTTCATGCTAAAGAACAATTGCCTCGTCATATTCTCTTCACGTAATCAAATTTTACGAGCAGCAATGGTTAATTTTCTTTTGCAAGTATGAAAATCTTTTACCAGGGTAAGTAATTTCTCTCGGGCTAGAAAATCTCATACGAGTCAAGGATTATATACAACTTTATCCTCCATTCACATTACATCTTCAGTTCCACGAACTTATACCAACGTTTACGTTCTTTCATAAACATTCAGGGTATAATTAGAAAGGTAACTAAATAATCCGCATCTTTTCACGGCAGCAGGAAATTGTTGTTTTCTTCAACTGAAAATAAGAATAAAAAATGATTAAAGCATCCTTAAACCAGATCCAGATTCTTAACCGCGCTAAAACCTGGTCATTTGTTCTCTGAAACGTCGTGAAGAAAAATCCAAAATAATTCCTTATCGCTTTTCTCGATCTCCTGCAAACAGACATGAGGCAATCAGTCAATCAGACAGACAGACAGACTGACAGACTCACAAACTGAATCAAAACCATGACTTCCTCAGAAGCGATAAGCACGCTAAACAATCACGGACAAAATCGTGAGGATCACCCCGAGAGACTGACGTTTCAAAAGAGGCCACCACCAGCACCATTTTTTTTTCTCGGCATCCTCCTCCACATTGCAACTTTAACAGGGCACTCAAAAGTTTTGTTAAGATTTATACTTGCAGCTTACACACTTTTTCTTCATCCTCAGACTTCTCACTTTTTTTATCACACTCTCGGGCGAGAAAATCTCATACATGTCACGGATTATATATGACACACACATATGCATATATATATATATATTATATATATATATATATATATATATATATATATATACATATATATATATATATATATATATATATATAATATATATATATATATATATATATATATATATATATATATATATGTTTATATACAACACATATACACACATATGCATAAATACGTACATACATACGTGCATACATACATACATTTATGTATGTATATAATGTATATACATATAAATAAATAATATACATATATATGTATATAAATATATGCATATATATGTATATATATACACACATATATATTATATATATATATATGTATAATATCTATCTACCTCTGTAATGTTCGATTACATAACGTGCAAGTGTGCATATATATTTATATAGGTGTACATGCTCCAGTCTCAGCCAGTAACATTCGACGATAAAATTAGCAGAGGCCCCAGGAATGAAATAAAAGATGAAAGTACCGAGCGCTTTCGTGCCATTTCAGCGCATTTTAATTGTAGAATAACACGAAAGCACTCGGTATCTTCATTATTTTTATTTCGTTTCTGCCGCCCTTACCCCCGTCCCGCTCTCTCTCTCTCTACTATAGTTTGTCCGAAATCAATAAGTAAATGAATATAAATGTATAAATGTGTGTATATACAGCATATATATATATATATATACATATATATATATATATATATATATATATATATATATATATATATATATATATATATATATATATATATCACCCATTGCCCTCGTGTCGTGGAGTACGTGGAAATAAGCAAGAGCTTCTTTGTACTGCATTTTAGATGTAAGGCAGCAACACCGAGCACGGCCGGAAAGAGAAAGAAGTTCCCGCTAATCGCGACTACACCTGTTTTCAAAGAACGCATATGGCTGCCTTTGTTTCGTTCCCTCGAACAGTATTAGAGGAAGTTTTGGGAGGGCACCACTCTCTCTCTCTCTCTCTCTCTCTCTCTCTCTCTCTCTCTCTCTCTCTCTTACCTCTGAGTCACTCCCTCTCTCATATTCCTTTCCCCCTCGCCTACGCAGTCCTGGAATCCCTTTAAAGATATCCTACGAGTCGCTCTCTCTCTCTTTCGATGTTTCCATTTGCCTTTCCTCACTGTCTAGCCCCTCTTTCATTCGGCCTCCTCCTCCTCCTCCTCCTTCTCCTCCTCCTCCCAGCGGTTCTCCCTCCTTTTTTTCCTCCACGCCCACTACTGCCTCCGCCCACACTCACCGATTTGTGTGTAGGCAACAAGGAATATTTCTCTCTTTCTCTCGCCCACTCACTTTCTCTTTCCCCCATACTCTCTCTCTCTCGTGCTGCTCTCTTCCTCAGCATAAGTGTCTCTCGCTTGCCGTAATATCACCTTTATGAGGCTTCGGTGTTATGTCATTAACATTCACCATCATGTTCATTTCAGGGGGAGAGGGCCTCTCTCAAAGCTGTCAGTCCTGAAGAGGGTCACTGGACTATCAGCATCGCTGGCGGGTCTGTGCACCACCTGACGTCACGCTCACCATCATCACTTAAGTCAACTGTCCCCTGACCTGAGTCAGACATTATTAATTAGTCTTCCAATTACTCACGTACTGAGTACCTTGCTCGAAAATCATCATGGTCACCATCACCATCTGAATCTGGAGTGTCCTTTCCTGGAGATCATCACCATCGTTATCACAATCATCTAAATATTCTAAATACATCGTACAAGGGACATGCAGTCACCCAGCAACTCAGTTCGTGTGGGTTTCATAAGATCAGGATTCTTTCAATTTCTGTTGGTTTACACGATATTCATAGTGGTCCTTTCAAATAGTTTTTTACTTTTTTCAGTATACTTCTTTTTATTTCGAATTATGTTCATTATGCCCAGACGTTTTCAGACGGATAGGTAATTTTAGAACGATTTCCAATATTGCTGTACGGGTAATTAGAACGACTGATGATAATTTTAAGGGGCAAGATGGGACTATCACGTAATGCTGCCCCCATGCCCATATGAGCAAACGTTACTGTCACAGTTTGACATTAGTCATCTTGTGATTTGGATTCCAGATTTGCTTTAGTTTGAAAATGTTCGCCTTGTGATTTGGATTCCATATTTGTTTCAGTTAGACAATAGTCGACTTGTGGTTTGGATTCCATATTTGCTTTAGTTTGAAAATGTTCGTCTTGTGATTTGGAATCCATATTCGTTTCAGTTTGACAATAGCCGTCTTGTGATTTGGGTTCCATGTTTGTTTCAGTTTGACAACAGAGTGTAGGGGTCCGGAGTAAGCTGCAATAGGTCGCAATGATGTCCGTGCAGTCACTGTAGAAGACAAATGAAAACTACTTCGAGAGCAACTTTGAACTGCAATTTGCAAGTTAAAGTCAACTTTGTTTTGCCCGTAAAACCAGCTGTTAATGTTTTTGGGCATGGGGGAAACGTGCCCTCTCATTGTCTAGTAGTGGGTAAAAGTTTACTTGGAGAACAGTGTCTCTGCAAGATACTTTTAAGTAGAGCTTTTATTTGTAGAGCTTTTATTCTCGATAAATTCTCTTTCAGAAAAAAAATTTTGAAAGCGGTTTGTATTACCTTGTCAGTGCATATATAATCAAATAAATAAAAGGAGTTGAAGGGTTGTTAACGCCTGTGTATATATACTGTATATATATGTATATATATATATATATATATATATGTGTATATATATATGTATATATATATATATATATATATATATATATATATATATATATATATATATATATATATATATATATATATATATATATATAATCATCTCCTCCGGTAATACGCTAATATCCAGTCTCCCGACTTTTAGCTCTCATCTCAGTAAGTATGCGTTTTGCACGTAGAGATATAAAAAAAAAATGGATGCCTATCAAAGGGGAGAATTCATGAAACAGATAATGAGCCCATCTCTTGTGCCTCCCAAAAGACTGTTTTGAGAGGGATGCTAAAAAATAACTGAAACTTGCAAGAAACCCGAGTTTGCTGGTGTACTGGGTTCCAGCAAGCCCAGTAGGCACTGGAGCAAGTAAGAGAAACTAACATTTGAATACAACAGAATATCATGAATAAAATGTTTTTGAAGATGGCTATAGAAGAGACACTGATAACTAACACATGAAGAATTAATTAAATTCGGAACCAGAAACATCAGGAATCCAGAGGCAACGGATTTTCTCCTCTTTATGAAGAGGAGGAACAAATTCCTACAAATTCCCCATAAACTTAATAATAAGTTCTGGTGCGTATATCAACTTTTAGCGATACCTCCACAAGACGAGCGTCTGCGGCGTCCAGGTGTTCATAAACCTTGCAAGTATCCGAACGGCAACTCCCCAAAGTTACGCTTATGACAAGATTTACGAAGGAGGAAAAGTCCCTCTAATAAAGGGAAGATCGATGCTGAAGGATAAGGCGAAGGAGGAAAAGTGATACGTTCCTTTTGGCACCATTTTTATGCCTTGTGTTTGCGACTCCTCGATTTGATCAGATCTGAAACACTTTGTATTTTTTTTAATTTTTTTTTTTAAATTTTCATCGGGTGTTTTGGATGACTAAGATGTACAAGCGAGAATATTCGCAGTCTTATAGATTTCGCAAAGAATCGCAAAGTTGAGGGACAACCTGTTTGATCGAGGTTTCAAGTATTTTTTTTTTGTTTTTGAGAGTATGTGATTCGCGTCTATTCTCAGTGCTTTATCTGTAATTTCTGTATGATTTAACTTGTCGCTTCATCAAGTGGTATCATCACCTACATACACTTCCTTTGGGATTAAGCTTGTTCCATTATAATATATTTATGTATTCATATACAGTATATATATATATATATATATATATATATATATATATATATATATATATATATATATATATATATATATATATATATATATATATATGCCTGCATCAATTCAAGGACACAGTACAACCAATCATGTATCTTTCCTGTTGTGTTCTGAATTAGCCAGAGAAAATGCGGCTCGTTTCAATCAAATTTGACTCATTTAAAGGTAGAATTATGGCAGAAGTCTTCGAATTTTGCGGGTTGCTCAAGAAGGTCGAGCCAGCGCTGTACACAATGAACAGTCAAACATGATTTAATTTAAAAAAATAAAAAATACTAAACGCAGTCAGGTGCTCTCATGTGAGATAAATATACACACTTATACAGTTGGTTTTTGATTCCTCCTCAGGGTTAACTGCTTTTCATATCAAATTCCTAAGGCCTGTTGCAAGTGTCTTTTGGAACGTAGTTGCACAGTCCATGCCCTTGTCCCGCGGACCCTAAGAAAGCTCAGTTGTTTGGCGTTCATAGTGATCATTCATTTGATAACTGCCTAAACTTCATGGTTTTACCTTTACTGATCTATATATCAAAGGGTAGTGATCGCGTTAATGTCCAGCATCCACTGATGGTTACTAATCCAACTCATAATCAAACCTAGTTTTTCATTAACTGTTCGAAGGACCAGCGATGTAGCGAACTTGTTACTAATGTCGTAAACTTATCAATCGTTGACAGCATAATTAGATAAGGCATGAAAACAGTTCTCAATTGCAGTTTCCAACGAATGGAAGATCACATTTCAAAGGGCATTTTTATTCTGACGCAGCCTTTTACACGTCGTTAGACTTTGTTTCACGCAAGAAACTGAGAGTGAAACTGAAAATATAAAAGTTGCTGAAACTCACCGGAAGGATTCTCGAAGTTTTCAGATTCGAAAATAATCCTTTGCTCCGGGAGCCGGGAGCAAATTTTGATATTCTGCGTTTCAATTCTTGGAGGAATTGGGTTAGTAGCACTAGCGGATCCAGAAAGATTTCATGGGGCGGGGGTCACCAATTTTTATATTATATATATACACACACATATATATATATATATATATATTATTTCTATAATAGATTTTTACTTTTTCCCATTTTTATATTTCTCATTTATTTTATTATTATCTAAATCTTCAATATTATTATGTCATTATTTTTCATTGGGGGGGCACGTGCCCAGGTGGCCCCCCACTCCCCTGGATCCTCTAGTGGTTAACAGATCTCCAAATTATGTTTATTAATTGACGAAGAAGTCACACAAATACATTCCTGGAGAACCCGCGTGGGTCATTTATTGAGAAAATTAGGTATATAAGTCACTAAAGAAATCGTGTATATCAGTTCCTGGGAAATTTGCTATCATCACTTTGCGGGGAAATGGTTAAAGAAGACGTGCTAATGACTTCCTGAATGTTTGAAGTATAAATGAAATGAGAAAACTTTATTCATCACCAAAATAAGTTTACGAGTTCATACATCTATATATTTGATAAAAAAGTTTCCTTTCCCTCAACAGTTTTGTTCTTTCAATGGGAAGACTTCTATTTGCTTTAGCATCAAATAAACCTTAGGAGATTTTAAACGTAAAAATGTTCAGTCAATTTTTTTGTCTGAAGTATGATACTTGAAATGACGATTGGGCATTATTCCGAAAAATTGTTGGAGGATATTTTTTGCTCTCTCTGGCAAACATTAAAATACCCATGACAGATAAAATGTGAAGGAATCCTACACCGGACTAAAGGTTTCCAAAAAATACAGTTGCTAAGAGCTGAACGAAAACTAACAAGAGGATCCTTGTGTGTCCAGTGAGGTGAAAATGGATGAAAAATGGAATGCTTTCTCTCTCTCTCTCTCTCTCTCTCTCTCTCTCTCTCTCTCTCTCTCTCTCTCTCAAATGTCCTTCCTAGGTTGTCCACTGTCCTGCACAGCTGAAAACTGGGGGCGCAGACGGCGCCAGTGTTTTCTTAAAGGAATCTTATATCACTGATGTCTGGTGTCTGAAAGAGAAAATGTAATATATTTTACGAGAAATTCCCTCGTTTCAGATTTTTTTAGCCAGCGGTCTGTATTTCAGAGGCAGAATTAAAGGAGTAAAATGAACAGCATAAATAACGACAGTAACAAATTCTGGAGTGAAAATCAACTCCTTTCTTAGTCTTTTGACGGGATGTTAATCTTCTCTTAGCGGTAAAGGAATTCTTTCCGTACCCTTGTTTTCATATATATATATATATATATATATATATATATATATATATATATATATATATAATATATATAATATAATATATATATATATATATATATATATATATAGGAAGAATAGATAAATGGAATTATATATATATAAATGATGCACTAGGCCAAATATCCTTGCTTGATGAAGTTAATCTTTCTATACTACACACACACATATATATAGATATACCGTATACCGTATATAAATATTTATACATGCACACACAGATTTATATATATATATTTGTGTGTTTGTAAATAAATTTTAATGATAACTCCCTATGGGATTGTAGCCGTAGACTAATGAAGCAGTGGCTTGCTGCTCAGTCCGTTCAGCTACAGAGCAAATAAAAGGAGAGTAACCAGATTCCACTGCATATGCATGGTACCACGACAGGCACCACAGCACCCCTGACTGTGATTTCATCCCCTGCACGCCCCACCAGCAAAATGTGGTCACACTGCCTACACTTGTACATCTGGTTAATCTCTTTTAATCCTTCAGTAGCCAAATGAACTAAACATTGACATACTGCTGTGGCGGTGGACCATTTGAACCCTGGAGAAAGGCGGTTATTATTAGCGTCTATTTTCAGGTGATACTACATGCTCATTATACGTAAATCACCTCGGGACCATTGGGTAGGAGGATTAAATGTGTCCTCTAATTACTGGTGGGGTAGGAGGGGGGTGAAATCGTATTTAGGGGGTTAGTGGTGACCGCTTCGATACCACGCTTATGCAGTTGCTTTTCTGGCGTTCTCCTTTTGCCCACTCTGTAGCTGAACGGATTAAGTGTTGTCCTATTGCTGCAGTGGTCAGTTGTCCAGACTCTCCCAAGGAAGGGGGCTATTGTTAGCAACAGAAAACTAAGAGGATGTGAAATCATTAGGTGATGGTCTAAAGTAAAGAGATCTGTCTGATTATTTTTGGTAACGAACTAGATTCTGGCTTAAGGGGACGTGAAACCAACAGAGGTTGAAATGTTTGGAATCGTGAAAGTTGAAAGAAGGGATGAGTCTCAGAAACAGAAATATTAGGAAAATGAAGTAATGAAAGCTGATCAAGATAGAAGTGAGCCAAGATAGAACAGGACGTTCTTTAGAAACAGATGTATACCCCCACTAGAGATTAAGCTGACATGAAGAAGAACTGCTTGCTTATATATTTTGTATACCACTTCTGGCCCATTGGGCAGAGTGGGGGAGGGAATTAAACTTGGCCACTCACTGCTTCTTGTGGGGCTAAGAGGGGTGAACTTTTATTTAGGGGTGCAGTGGTGATACCAGATATGCAAGTGGCTGATGGGCTAAGCCTCGACCTACTGCTGCAATGGTCAGTGTTCGAATCCCAAAAGAGAGGAAGTTTTATCATATATATATATATATATATATATATATATATATATATATATATATATATATATATATATATATATATATATATATATATATATATATTTTTGATCTGAATTTTATGCCTGCCTAATGTGAGTGCTCTTTCTGTTATTGATCAAAACTACTATATAACTAAAGAGTTTGTAGATGATTCTTTGCCAAACAAACAAACAAACAAAAACAAAAATGCCTGCATCAGTTTACTCTAAAATACTAAAGAGAAAAGGCAAAATGGGAATATCATCATTTGCCCAGAATCAGGAGTGTTCGAAGCAGAATATCCGCCATGAATCACTCAGTACCTTTCGACAAGGCTCCAGATATTCCGATGGGGACAATAAGCTCTCGTAAGGGCCGTATGGGTCAACCGCTTTACCAGTGGAAAACATTTGATTAGATTTCGTAATGGATGACTATTAAGGGAGGTACTTGAAGCCGGTGTGTGATAAAGAAACCCTGCATTGAACGAGTTTATTTCATACAAGCTGATACTCTTTTGGAGATAATGGCAGCTGCGTAACGTGTGTTAGATGAAGGCAAATTATATGATTGTAGATAGGAAACAGTACGATTGCTATGAATAAAATGAAACTGTAATTTAATTTCTGTTCACTTGACCCTTTTGGAGGGAATTTGTTTTGCTCATTGATGGTATTCTTATGTCGCTTAAAATGAGCATCTACGAAGTTTGAATAATTATCTTGGTTGTAATGCTGTGACAGCATAAAGGCGAAAGTAAGTGTTACATCTGTAGACACGCCACAAGTGGAGTATATCTGGCTCGCTCACAGCTCATCAACTACGCGTTTCTAGGTCGGTCCCAATAACTGCTAAGGCTTCTCGGGAGGGCAAGGTGCGCAACATTTCAGAACATTATGGGTCCTTCCTAAAGTGGAGAACAAGTATCTACAAAGAGCATGCTGAAAAGGACACACACACACACACACACATATATATATTCTTTGATTTTGTGGAAGTCTTCCCTGACAGGGGATTCATTCTCGATTCAGCTGCCCTGTTCTAAGGCATTCTCAGGCGAACTGAGAATGGTTTAGAAGAAAGCACTTTCACTCTAATGTTTCACTTAGCTTGTGGTCGTTTACGCAGTTAGATTTATATATATATATATATATATATATATATATATATATATATATATATATATATATATATATATATATATATATATATAAACACTCACACTCGTGTAAATGAAATCCATAAACACGTGTACGCGTATATATAAATATTTACTCACTAATTCCTTCAGGTCCACTTCTCGTTATCCCGGAGGTCAATACGAGAGCCGGGAGATTTTGTAATTGAATGCGTACAAAAGCGGTGGTCGATGCCCTACGATGCGTTCAATACACTTGAGGTCAAGGCTTTTTCACCATTAAGGCTCGACTCAAGGACGAAGGAACGGAAACAAAAGAGTTAGAACGCTGCTCGGGACTCAAAAGTGACGTAAACCCAGTTGTTGACGAGTTTCTGTTTACAGTTAATAACAAATATCATCATTCATCATAGAAGTTAGAAAAAAAATCGTCAATAACAACGTGGTATAAAATCATATAAATCTACGAGAACTTTGCAGGTGTTCCCAGATAGTTTCCTGTACATGGCCGATTGACATACTCGTGCTTGCATCTTAGCGTTCTAAGGTTACAGGTACCGTGATGTCAAACAAACGAACGAGCATTGCGATAGGAATCATCCCAAAGTGGACGGAATCATAAGGCGTGGTCGCAACGATCATTGTTAGCAATAAAAGCATTCGAATTTTGCTTTTCTAAATTATGTTCTACAAACACTACACGAAAAATTCTAGCGACACAAATATATCGTGCGAGTAGAACAAGCATTGACTGGTCTTTTTCGTGCTTGCACGAGATTGTTTATCTACATCACATTTCGTTAAAATCCTCCCTGGCGTTTGGATGTAATGGATTTAACAAATGGGAAATTTTTTGGTTAACAGTAATTGAGCTGAAAAAGTGACATTATAAGCGCCGTGAGCCGATTAATGCCGTCTCTGCTCAAGAATGAAGTTAAGGATACAGTCTGCCCTGAAATCTGTATTTTTTTTGCGGTTAGTGTGGTTGCGTCCCCTTCTTGTATTTACGGTCGAATGGAAGTGACTGCAAGTAAATTTCAGACATCGTCGAACCTGTGTTGGTAGAGGACACGCATTCGCCAACTACTTTGCATGCTGGCGTTCTTTTTTCTTTTTTCAGGGCTTGGATATGACTAAAAATAGGGCTACTCAAAGTTTTTGTTATTTAGGCTTTTCCAATATATATATAATGTATATTTGTATATATATTTATATATAAACACAAACGCAACCATATGTTGATCTATATGTAATTTATAAAAATTTTTTTTGGTCATATGTGGAAAGATTTGCAGGGTCAGCATCATTCTCATTTAATCTCTCTCTCTCTCTCTCTCTCTCTCTCTCTCTCTCTCTCTCTCACTCTCTCTCTCACTCACACATGGGCACATTTTCAAGCGTTCAATATCATCATACATTTTTGAGCTTTTTGCACTGATCGAAAATTCAACGGAAAAGAAAAGGAAATTTCATAGAAAGAAAATAGCCTAACTTGAGAAACTTTTAAAAATTTTTTCATCCACAGGAATATCCACTGGGAGAGAGAGAGAGAGAGAGAGAGAGAGAGAGAGAGAGAGAGAGAGAGAGAGAGAGAGAGAGAGAGAGAGAGAGAGAGAGAGAGAGAGAGAGAGAGAGAGAGAGAGAGAGAGAATTATTAGCAGCAGATACCTCACAGAAGCAAAGAACACCTCGGGGGAGGAGTGCACACAAGCAGTTTAATATTAGATGAGCAAATTCGAGACCATTGCCGAAACCGGCAGTTAATTAATGGGTTGAAAGGACCCGTAAGGTATTATTGGCAACCTTCGTAATGGGATGGAGTGACCCAATAAAGGACAGTGATAGTTGCGATCCGCCAGCGTCTCGTAATACAAATGGAGCTGATGAAGCTCCACTGTTATCTATTTTGTAATCGCATTCCCAAAGAGTTTTTTTGGCATGTATGTGCGTGACGAGCATTTGTGGAAGGAATTTTACAATGACTTTCTTTTTGTCAGTCATTGTAACGCCAATGCTAAGCTGTATTGTTAGATCAAATCGACGCGAAAGATCTCCATTGTCATCGAAATATGGTGGTTGTCGCATCATTATACGAGGAAACAAACAGCCCTGCACTCGAGAGGGAATTCAAAACCTCAAGAGTGTTGCATATTTTAAACGGAGTTGCTTAGTTGACTAATTAAGAGTCCCACCTCTGTGTAACACTGTAATGAATCATTTAAACATGAAGCGTGGGTGGAAACTGTGGACCATGAAATCTTAACTCTTAAGAGTCTGTGCATTAATGAGCGTCGCGTGCTTGGATCAACAAAAGAGCACCGGGACATCTTGCCAATGTTAATAGCGATGCTCTTTTTATTGTTTAACTTTAAAACACAGTGAAGGAATACGTTAATTTCCCTTAACATGTAAAATTCACGCCGGCCTCCGTCCTTTCTGATAATTTATTTTCCGTCCACAAAATAGCATTGTGACTCGCACCAAACTGCCAAGGCCAGTTGCAAGCTCCCGCGGCGATTTCTGCTCCTAAAATGTAGGGTCGATCACCCAGTTGTCAACACTCCACGTTGATCCCCCACATGGGCAGGCCTGAGATGGCATTTCCTTTTAATACATTAAATGAAAAGAATTATCCACGCCCTGACGTTAGGTTTCGAAGCTTTGCAATCAGACTCGATCTGGCGTCCCATGGTATACCACGCCACAGGCGTAACAGCGTAGACAGTAAAATAAAAAGTTTTTTCTTTTTATTTCGTTCGATATCTGAACCCTGGCTTCCGCTGCCCCTTCCTGGAGGACTGGCAGAGTTACGAGAACTGCGATATCTGATTTCCATCAGCGGGCGTTTAGCGGTAAGATTTGGCATTCCATTCAGATAAAAAACTGAAATAGCAAGCACTGACTATTTAGGTTCATTCTTTCTTGGCGTTGGTTCAGTCATTCATTCATCTGTTAGTTCACCTATTCTTCGCTGAACTCTACAGGATTCAGTTATGATAATTACTCGCTGATTTACTCTGATAATCATTCGCTAATTAGTCCGCTAGTTTTCAGTACTCATCGCCTCGACCAATCGCCATGGTTTGTTGCAAGTGTCAGTAATGTCTACTTATCTTTTCCATTGCTTCGTTAGCGAAACATGAAATGTATGCATTTTGGGACTCCAAAACAAATGTCAGTGACTATTGTCAATATAACGCCAATGTAAGCTGAAAAATTAATAGATGAATCGATCTTCGAGAACCAGTGGAAGCCGGAATTTGGTGATACATCGACCAATACACATTGACAAAGCCTTTGTACACGAGCAACATTCCACGTAAATCAAACAGAATGAACTCAGTTGCTTGAAAGCACGTCTTTATTGATTATGAAACGAACCTGACCCAATTAACTGGGTATTTGTGACAGAGATTGATGGCGATATATTGTGGTGCACCGAATACTTATATTTGGCTGATAGCGAGATCAACCGACAAAGAGAGAGAGAGAGAGAGAGAGAGAGAGAGAGAGAGAGAGAGAGAGAGAGAGAGAGAGAGAGAGAGAGAGAGCTTGTGTTATTGTGAAGACTAGTCATCAGTGAGTATGAACAAACACTGTGTATTAAAGCCTCTTTTCCATCCTCTGCATATTGCTGTAATCACGATGCCGCCAAAATATTATGAAATTAACAGTAGATAAAGTTTGTTTCCCAAGACTTTTGGCCAGCGTATTTTTTTATACAACTACGTCATACCCGTCCATTTGTATTTTTCGATTTGATTTTGATTTTGCTAGATTCGCCGATCACAATTCTAATTGCATAATTCCAAGAAAAGATCAAAGAGTAAAACGAGTTGAATACATTATTTCTAAAAGTGAATTAACCTATTATTATCTGATCCAGGAATTACCTCCAGCGTTTTTGGTTTCTTCCATAAAGAAGCAGAACATGTCAGCGTGCGAACTAACGGCCACAAATACCCGAAAACATCTTGTTTTTTGTCTGTCAACAGCCCACGGATAATTACTCCGAAGCAAAACATCGTTAGCAGGCCTCGTCACTAGGAAGCCGTTGAGTGCCACATGAATATAATCTTGTTGCCATTCGCAGCTGGCGCCGGTTACAACATCGTAGCGTCGTAACACTTCTTTGCTACAAAATAGGAGCAGTTTCCTTTTTTTTAGTCTCCCTACGCTACTTGTAGCAAGTATCCGCACAGCTACAGCTGCGACCTAGGGCTTTTCACTCTTGCTATCACTTTCCGTCTGCGTTGCTGCGGAATAATGAAGAAGATCTGAAAAGGATTAGGTGGAATGCAACGGAAAAATGCCAAAGATGCGCAATTTACTTCGACATTCACCATATAACCACTTATCTCTTTCTAGCTCTTAAGGTTTTGTTTGACTATCCGTACACATCTTATTTTCTATACAGGTTGACAAGTTTTTGATCAACTGATAAAATGCGGATTAAGTCTAGACAAAACGTAGCTCGGATTTACATGCTATAAGTTGAGTATACCTTAGTTTAACCAGACCACTGAGCTGATTAACAGCTCTCCTAGGGCTGGCCCGAAGGATTAGATTTATTTTACGTGGCTAAGAACCAACTGGTTACCTAGCAACGGAACCTACAGCTTATTGTGGAATCCGAACCACATCATAACGAGAAATGAATTTCTATCGCCAGAAATAAATTTCTCTAATTCTTCATTGGCCGGTCGGAGATTCGACTGCGGGCCCAGCAGAGTGCTAGCCGAGAACGATACCAACCCGTCCAATGAGGAACTTTCACATGCTATAACGATAAACTTGTCGATATGTCATCCACGGCTACGAAAAATTTTAGGTTTCAACAAGCGGTTCTTACTTCCGCTCGTTCGTTGGTACATGAGTTCGTAAGTGAGTTTGTCAAGTCCACTTCCATGCATAATTCTCTGTAAACACTTTATGTAAACTGTGTCAGTAGAACCACGCTAAAGTGTGCAAGTAAGCACGGTGGAAGAATCCCTCAAAATAAGTGTCACTATCATGCGAGATCTTTTTAAACATTTCAGACCTTAATAATGTTGTAATCCGCAGATTGATTAATGTCATTTTGAACAACAAGCCTGCACTAATATTAATATAATAATAGTAATAATACCAAAATATACAGGAAAAATGATATCGAAGAGGGAGAAACTGCTGAGCGAAGCAGAGTAAATACTCACTGTAACTACCTCGTCTTTCTGTACTTTCTCTTTAACGTTATGTAACATGCTGACGCAAAGGAGTACACACACACACACGCACACACATATATGTACACACACACATATATAGTATATACATACATACATATATACTCATCAACGCTATTATTTCTACTGGTTTCTAAAGCCCACTTTGATAAGGCGTTTCTAGAGCGCCATTATGAAACAAACTCCGTCGAAAGCTTTTTAGGGACTAATCAATCACTCGGTCATCCCAAGAGTCGCTTGGCCGAATGGGCAGTCATCCATTGTCAGCCATCGACCGAGTAAAAGAAGTTTCTGATTCTCTTCTCGTCGACACGATTTGGGAATGAGCTTCTGTTGAGTGGTGTTTCCTTAACGCACTCCGTACTCGGTCTAGATTTTTTGGTAAAGGCTGGAAATTATTAGTCTAAATGTTACATGGCTCAGTCACTCTGGGTTTGGAATTCTCTGGCTGCTCGCATTCTCCCTCAACACTGTATTCTTCTACCCTTTAAGAGGTAGGTCTATTGCTTCCTTCAGAGTTGGGGCTTAACCTTTTCTACATTTTCCGTTCTTTTGCTCTCCCAGCTTGGGCTATATAAGGAAATTAGGCTGGCAGTCTTATCTTCCAGTTCTTTGCTGGACTGGTCGATATCGTTCTCGGCTAGCACTCTGCAGGGCCGGCGTTCGAATCTCCGGCCGGCCAGTGAAGAATTAGAGGAATTTATTTCTGGTGATAGAAAATTCATTTCTCGGTATAATGTGGTTCGGATCCCACAATAAGCTGTAAGTCCCACTGTTAGGTAACCAATTGGTCATGTGGAAAGAATGGACAACGATTGTTTGGTGAAAAGAGTATATGATTCAGAAGTGTTAGGGGTGATGGAGGAGAGAATGGCCTAGAAAGAGTTGGATAGGAGGGTGGGAAAGAGATAATTGGAGAGGATGGACCTTCATATCCGGGAAGAGAGAGGATACTTGTAACACAGGGTGAATAGTGCAGTGCATGTAAAAGGGTTCGACAAGCTTCTGATGGGCATTCTATGTAGGTGTATGATGTGGCTGATGCTGTGAAAGTTTAACGGCAGGGGGATCACCCCCTGCCATTGTGTATGTATATATATACATACATACATATATATATATATATATAGACAAATGCCACGAAGGAAAAAAAAAACAACGGAGTGGTTGCTAGGCCTTTCGACACAATGGTCCTTTGCTAGTAAAGGCCTAGCAAAACCACTCCGTCGTTTCTTTTTTTCTTCGTGGCATTTGCCTTTATTTATACATTTATCACGTTCCATATCTTCGTGAATCAGTTATACATACATACATACATACACGCACACATAGATATACATAGATGTACACATATACATATATTCAACATTCAGTCATTTCCCCTCACAGGAGGCAGCGCCACTGGAAAAAAAATGAAACAACGGTAACTGGTGCATTCGTACTTCAGATACTGAATCTTTGATGAGCCCCCTGTGTAATAAAACAGCCTCATGCATCTAGGCAGAATATTCATCAGCATTGCGCTGAACCCCAAACAAACTCAGAACATTTATCCCTATACTACTTGGCTTTGCTCATTCTCGCTACATAAGTATTTCAAAATAATTACTATCAGCCTTTCATCTCTCCTTATCTTTTCAACACTTCTACGCATCTACATATTTCTTACCATACATTTTCTATGGCTGCATGAACTACACTAACAATTATTCATCCCAACAGCTTCAGCGATTTTTCTTCCAGTCACATCCAGCATCCAGACCTTACTTCTGTAAAGGAGACTTGGTGAATAGTCCGTTCAGACATTCTCGCATTGGCTTCCAAAGGCAATTCAAGTTTCTAATTTTTTGCACACTTCCCGCCATCCTTTTTGGCTCACTTATTCTGAGACTCACCTCTCCTTTCATCACACCATCATCCTAATGTTAAATTACTCTAAAATGCTCGTACGAAAAAGTTCATTCCCTTTCTTTCTCCTTCCACATTAACATTTGTGGCTCCATCTTTCTCGTTTTCATTTGCCCTCATAACCTTAATCATGATCACATTTATTCTCAACTTCTCCCCTCTTGCAAACACTTTCAAATTCTTTCCTTAGAATCCGCAATTTCATTTCACTACCACAATCAGCGCGACTCAATTTTTTTTTTATCTCACAACTTTGCATTTACAGCTCCCTTCCTTATGCCACTTTTATGCCAAACCAGTCACTCTGCCGCCTACTTATTTTAGGTTGTGAGTTTCAGTTTTATCCGTTATAAGTTATCTACACCTCATATTCTCAGCATCCTATACTTACCCAATGTATCCCGTCTATCACAAGCTTTATATATCATATATATATATTTATATATATATATATATATATATATATATATATATATATATATATATATATATATATATATATATATGACTTTTTTTTATCACATCACCCACCGCGTGGGTTAAAATGCGTCCACTGTAGTCCTGAGTTCTTGTCTTCGCTGGTTCGAGCCCACGAGACGACGAACTTATTATCAATTAAAAATTCCCCTTCGATAACATATATGAAAATATATTATTTCCGAGGTAGAGCGAATTGGATATTAAAGGACGTTTGTAGCTTACTAATTAATATATATTATATATATATTTATTATATTTATGTGTGTAATTGCAAGTTTCTTAATCTTTGCGTGCATAAATCATCACAACCAGCCCGCTGGCAAGCCTTCTAATTTTTTTGCCTTGCGGTTTCCGTCGAAAAAAAAAAAAAAAAAACCAATCCTTGAGAGCAGTTGCCAGAGTACCTCCGCCATTAGTAGAAAATCTAAGAAGATAACAATTGTTGGGAAAGCTGCTAAGGGCCATTTTACTTTGCCGAGGACGGGGTGAGGGAGCCGAGAGAAAATGAATTCGCTGCTGCGGGGTGCGCAAATGCCTGGAGAGGAAGGGGTTTTGTGGGAGAGATTTTTTTTTTCGACGGCGTAAGCATGTTTGGGAACACGGCCTGAGTGGGAGGCTCGGGTCGCTTATTGATGCGAGTCGAACAAGATACAAAGAAAATAGGGAGAGTCTCCGGGTCGCGAGAAAACATAATACACTGCCGTCGGGGAAGAGCCCCGGGAGGAGGAAGTCTGGGTTAATAAAGCTCTTAGGAGGAGGGAAGACAAAACAATCCGTGAGGAAATGGATTAAGTGCCTGGTGTTGGGGACATGGGAGAGACGTTGGTGAAGAACTAAGTTGCCCTTCATGAAACTCAACTTAACGGAATACATTACGGAGGTTTTGGGGGATGTTGGATTTCGTGCGATGCTCGCGGGTAAACATCTCGCTTTTTTTTTTTTTAAACTTTAATTCTTTTTGTCTTCGGGGTGAGTCACGAAATTTCACCCGAGTTATAAAGTGAGTGTAGTCTAGAGGAAGTGAAGAATATTAAGACTAAGAGGGATACGAGAGATCATATTAACAAAGGTGACAGAGACAAAGAATTAGAAACACCAACATTTATTTAGATATTGTCTCATTTCTATAATTTTTTTCTTCCCTTGAAATGTCAGTAGCATCAGAAACTGCTATCCTCTTAAATAAAAGAATCGATTGGGCGGTTTCCTTTTATCTGACATTGTCAGTAAAGTCTTTGACTAAAGACAGATTTTTAAATTTAGATCCACGTCTATAATTTCATGTTTTTACCAGGAAACTTCAATTATCATTCACGATAGCAAAGCTTCTTCACTTCGTGCGTATTTTTCGTCTAGCGGTTCGTCAACATCGTTATTCTGCTAATGTGCCACTAGATTACACCGCCCATTACTAGAAGCTTCTAGTTCCCTGTGATATAGAACTATGGATCTTGATGCTCTTAAACTTAAGGGATATATGAGATTAAGATACATGAGATTACTTAGTTTTAGGTATTTACTTTTTTTTGGTGACCTAATTGTTGACTATGTAATGCTTCTATCTTCTCTCTGTCTCACAATATGTGCATTTTTTAAAGGATTCTTCTAGGCCTGTTTCCTTGGAATGTAAGCTATTAATAATAATAATAATAATAATAATAATAATAATAATAATAATAATAATAATAATAATAATAATAATAATAATAATAATGATCATAGGAACACTAGGCGCGATCCCAAGATCCCTGAAAAGGAATCTGGAAAAACTAGATGCCGAAGTAGCTCCAGGACTCACGCAGAAGAGTGTGCTACTAGAAACAGCGCACATAATGAGAAAAGTGATGGACTCCTAAGGAGGCAGGATGCAACTCGGAACCCGACACTATAAAAACCACCCAGTCGAATAGGATGACTGTGATAGAAAAAAAATATAATAATAATAATAATAATAATAATAATAATAATAATAATAATAATAATGATAATAATAATAACGACATTCAAGAAACCAGCAGCATAGTAATTTTCGAATTCATTGAGTTTGACGTCACTGAGGTTTCATGTAAAATTAAAATAACGATTTTACATTCCTGGGTTAAATTAGCAAATATAAGAAAAATTAAAAGGTAGCTCATACGCAAGAGGCTATACATCATCAAGCAATGAGTATCTCTATCACTTGTAAAAGATGGATTCAACAATGAGTATCTCTTATCACTTGTTAAAGATGGATTCAACAATGAGTATCTCCTATCACTTGTCAAAGATGGATTCAACAATGAGTATCTCCTATCACTTGTAAAAGATTTATTCAAGAGATAAAAAAGAGGCCTTTGGTTGCTAGAACTACTTATATCAAACTGACGTCACTCAGCTAGCTCCAATAATCCTTAATAAAAAAAATACTGATATAATCATATTCTAAACCAAAACCACAAACACTCCCACACCTTGTTACCATATTCATCTATTCGAGAAGACCAAATGAAAAAGGAAAAAGACAGAAATGTAAGGACAGATAAGAATGATTACATTAAGGATGAGATCATAAGGATATACAATAGAAAAGTTAAGAGAAATAAAAAAGTACGCCGACAATAACTAAAAAACCTAATTTTTAAACCGACATCACATTTAACTGGTAGAAATTCTACGGACCTTATAAACGTCTGGGTTATTGCAGGTGTCACGACCTCCGATTTGAGGTACAACTTCGGTAGCCAAATGCAGAAGACGAGAGATGAAAGTTTGTATAGTGACTAAAATACCAGTTCTTTTAGTAGTGATCGAGAAGTAAAACGACAAAGAAAGAGAGAGAGAGAGAGAGAGAGAGAGAGAGAGAGAGAGAGAGAGAGAGAGAGAGAGAGAGAGAGAGACTCTATGCACAAAATACTCTGTGCTTGAGATGACTGAAACTTGATGAAGTGATGAAAAGTAATACACAGGATTTCTGGAGTGTAAAGGCTGTGACCTACTTATACTGAAGTGTTTCTGTTTGTGTATGTGTATGTTTAGGAGAGAGAGAGAGAGAGAGAGAGAGAGAGAGAGAGAGAGAGAGAGAGAGAGAGAGAGAGAGAGAGAGATGTACACCCCTTAAGGGATTCTACCATGGGTCCTCAGACCCGTACAATCCCCCACCCACCATTATTCCCAAGGGTTCTTGAGATGCTTGGCCGTTACGCCCTCATCTTCCCCGTCCTCCTGACGGGGATGAGCACTCAACATGTCATTACATAGCCAGAAGTCACAGGAAGATAAGGAACGATGAAGTGGCCGGAGATAACGTGGTTCTGAAAGGGAGTAAGAGGAATGGGTATGGGAATGGGAGTGGGATGGTTGGATGGGGGAATGGAAGGGAGGAAGTTACGTGTTTCGAGAATGGGGTGTGAGACGAGGCAACAGATGGGATACATTGAATGCGAGAAATTTATAGACAGATAGATGGATAGATAGATTGATAGGGACGGGTGATATCATCCAAATAATGAATGATTTGAAAATAAGTGATTTACAATCGTTGTATTTCAAATGCGTACCTGAATTGAGAGAGAGAGAGGAAGAGAGAGAGGAATTAATTATGTGATTCGAACCACTGACATATGGGCGATACATTACAGTTCTGATATTTCAGATGGATGCCTAGAGAGAGAGAGAGAGAGAGAGAGAGAGAGAGAGAGAGAGAGAGAGAGAGAGAGAGAGAGAGAGTCCATTACTGATGATGCACGTCGTTCTGAATTTGGTGCGAAATTTTTGGGAAGCAACTGTGAGATGTTTTTCGGTACTTGTTTATTTCTACAAGGTATTTGCGACATGAGCCAATTAACCGTTTACGGCCTGCAAAGAATGTTAACGGGGAGAGAGAGAGAGAGAGAGAGAGAGAGAGAGAGAGAGAGAGAGAGAGAGAGAGAGGAGGTTCTGCTAAACAGTTTGTTTTGTCTCTTGAGTGTCCAGGTCTTTGAGTCAGTAGTTTTGATAAATGGATTGGCAGTTTATCTCTCTCTATATATCTACCTGACTCCTGCAATTGCATCTCTTCCATATTCCCATAATTAAGCAAAATTTGCAAAATCTACTTCCGTCTGAAATTATGACATGCCGATGTCGATGCCTGTGGGTGGCGACGCTAGTTTGTAGTATTCGATAAGTCAACGCTATGAAGGAGTCAGGTTCGACTAAACAGTTTTTTAAGGAGGTTTAGGGAACTCGTAGGAAAAATTATACCTGCAATTACGAAAAGAACAAGATTTGAAGGGTAAGTTTTCACCTTTCGTAGACATGAAGACTGATGAAGTGGGGATCCCGATGTCCTTATCTAGCCCAGGCCCGAAGAAAACAAGAAAAATTAAAAAATGAAGCTCTAACCCGGAAGAAATCGATATGCCTGTCTCATGGAAAATAGATTTTTCGTCATTACATAAGATCATTATTCAGGGCTTTGTTTTCACATAGAAATATAAACCATTTTTTTTCATATATATATATATATATATATATATATATATATATATATATATATATATATATATATATATATATATATAAATATTTTTTTTTTTTAATGAAACTTGAGGGGTAAAATTATTCGATTTTTCATATTTTGGTTTTGGCAGGTCAAGCGCCATTTAGTGCTTTGAAATGAACAAAGAACAGCAATGCTGGCTACTGGGGAACGTCAAATGCTTCTACTTACAATCTTTTTCTTCCCACCCACAATCCATTTTGAATATATATTCAAGGTCTTCCTATGGGCAACGCTAACTCTTGCGCCACGACTGAATATCAGGTGGTAACAATGAGTATAATTCTCTCTCACTCTCTCTCTCTCTCTCTCTCTCTCTCACAGTCGTTTTAGGCTACGCTCCACGTAAACCGCTGTAATTACTCTAGCCTTTAAAACTTTACGCGCGTTCATTTATCTTTTACTTAACCCTCGAGAGTTAACGTAAGCCCTCGAATGCTTCAACCATCTCTGCGATACTTTTAGTGCCGGGTGTGAAGAGAGACAAATCGCCACTTAGGAAAAAAGGGTGTCGTGGTCACATCGTCACTCTCCGCTCCCCGTTCTACACCGTCTCTCTTGCACCTGAGCTTACGCGTTCGAGAATGGTTGTTGCTGATGAGTCTCCGTAGAAATCAGTAATGCTCGCCATTTCTTTCTGTAGTTTATATATATATATATATATATATATATATATATATATATATATATATATATATATATATATATATATATATATATATATATATATAAAGATCACACAGAAAAATCGGTTTTACAATAAAAGCCAAGATTATGAGAAAATTGAACCAAGAACGAAAAAAAAACAAGAAAAAAAGATCACGAAGAAAAATCGGTTTTACAATAAAAGCCAAGATTATGAGAAAACTGAACCAAGTTAGTGCATACGAAGGACATTGAGTTTGTGGTTGATCTTCTGTTGTGGAAAAGCTGCTAACTTAGGCACTGGATTAACCACGGAGGGACAAAGGAAATTAACAAGAACTTCTGATAACCTCAAGTTTTCCTTCTTAATCTTCTCCGAACACCTTGTGCAGAATGTTGTCAGAAGATATATATAGACCTTGACTTAAATTAATAAAATTTTCATTTAATACCTGTATTAATGCAGTTTCTAAGGGACCAATCAGTTCTATATGATTTTTTTTTACTTTAATGTACACGAAGAGCTTTCGTCCTTCGCCAGTTCTGGCTGAATATTTATGTTGATTTGTTTTGACATTAATTCCTCACTCGTCTAGGTCAAAATAAAATGAATCACAGTCCGTATATGGGATTTCATCAACAATCTTGCTACTTTATAGAAGACAACTTCTGAGGAATGTTTTTTTACAGTGTTTCAACATGAAAAAATTACATTTACACTGAATATTGTCAACATATTATTTGACAGATTTAATGCAAGTGAAAAGAGTGAGCATCCAACTGTTCTTAGGTAGTACTGACTTCCCGTTACTTCTGCTACAAAAATCCTCAGAGCTTTACTGTAGAAAGTATCCAAAATATGAACTAGTAACACTAGTCCCTACCTATCTTTCTAATGTTCTGTAGCTCGTTATCTAGGAATTCAGGACTGATAACACACGCAGCTCCCAGGAACTTTTAAGAAAAGACTGGTGCTTTTATATCTGTACGATGCTTTGAAAAATAATGTACATAAGTTAAATATTTGTTGCTGCTCTTGATATACTGAATTTGCGATGGAAAGTTTCTTGTCTAGGAACAATGTTTAAAAAGGACAAGCAACCATCTTTTTTTTCCAATCCAAGCGTGACGATAACAGAAAAGAATTATTCACTTTGCTCATCTACAAGAGATTATTTATATCTACGTCTTTAGGTGTGTTAGCTATGAAACGGGTATTTGAATGAACGTAACAAAAACATCCAGATATAAATCGAGAGAACTAGCGTTGCTCACTGCCAAACCAAACGTTTGTTTATCAAATTTTCCGTGAAAAATGAACTCACAATCACAAGTACACCATTTAATTACTTACCACTTTTAATTAACTGTTCGTGGTAAATCCAGTCTAGCGAACTGAGATATTCTAATACCGATTCAAATGCGCTCTCGTAAGTAATTACGAGTCAGGATTGATCTCGGTGCCGTTTCATTTTTCCGTTAGGTCTAATGAATTAATCAAATGGGTGCCTGAGGTATTCCTTACGAGGTTGATTGCAGTTTCGAAGGCTGTGCGAGACAGGGCCTACAGAACTGATTATAGGCCTCAAGAGCCTTTATTGGGTTTAAACAGGCCGTATAAATATGGTGGCAATAGGGATTAGTTCAAAACTGAGTGACAAGGTATTTATCGCTTTTCAATGTTCTTCTTAGAATAGTGGTGAATGGTTTAATTACTCTATCAAAGGAGCTATTAACCAGCTTTCTACATGCACGACTATCAGATAATAAATCATTCAGTTTTGAGAGATAGGTTACGTTTTCTATTATTACTGTGGTATCTGACCTCAACCTCAGTTCACTCAAGTATTCTCACCCTTTTTGGGAAATTAATTTTACTATGAAAATTTAATGTTGGAAAAACAAGTCCTTTTACAGGATAATACAACTGATGTGGAAGGTTCTTGAATGTTTCAAAAAAAAAAAAAAAAAAAAAAAAAGGGGTGTGGTGTGGGGTATTGTGATAAACTATATCTTGAACTTATCTGTTATATTGCTACTAAATACCTATCATACGAGTCAACCCTTTTCACTCTTCCATCATCCAACTAATATTCCCAGCCTCATTATCTTGAGTTCCATAGACCCTGAAAGCCTCACTCTTGTTATTTACTCTCGTATTTTTCTTCACACAAGATCTTTCGAGCTAGATGCTGTTGTTTTTCTGCAATGTGTCCAGTCGAGAACTGCATCTCAGAATAATAAATATTCATTCCAGCCATGACCCATTTTCTTATATCACAATGTTGCATCTACATTTACTATCCCGTCTCTGGCTTCTCCGTTTTCAGCATTCGTAAAGATCTTAAGCTATGTAGACATAACATACATTGTCTCAGGCCCGCTTTTACAGTAAATCTGTCACTCCCATGCCTTCCTATTCCAAATCACTCTTATCACCCATCATCAAAGCTTTTATTTGCTCTGAACTGCCTAACTTTTATAACATATCCTCAGCAATATGTATCACTTCGTTATATCTTAATCTTTTGTTTTAGTTTCGAGTATGACACTATACGCATAAACACGCACACAAACATACACACACACACATATATATATACACATACATATTACTTCTTTCACAAAGGAATCCCTAGGGGCTTTTGCCCGTAACTTCATAAACCTGTCATGAAAGACGAGAAATGCCACGTCTTGCCTGTATCTTACTGCGTGGACGAATAGTATTTGACATCGTATTTCTTCTCTAAAATCTGTCGCAGGAACTGTACCAGAGGTATTTTACTCAAGAAATTATTATAGCAAAAACCTTTTCATGTCTCATTATTATTTTCTAGATTTTTTGTATTAGATAAATAGTTCAAGTTAAATGTTTACTAACCCGGTTTTATTTCTTGGAGACTGCGGGAAGTTCGCAAACGCATTGGTAAGGTCATGTAGAGGCTATTCCTTTTTTTGTGTGGGGAATTATAAATAAGAAATTTCTTCCTGTTAAGAGGAACGTTTAAACAAGTTTGACATAAAATTAACAAATTAGTCTCTCACACTTCTACGGTCATTTGATTTGGTTTCTCGTTATTATTGGGTGACTCTCAAGATCAGGTTTCCGGATAGATTAATTGCACTCGTTTGAATGTGGATCTCTCTCTCTCTTTATATATATATATATATATATATATATATATATATATAAATTTATATATATATATATATATATATATATATATATATATATATATATATATATATATATATATATATATATATAGATAGATATATATATGTATAAGTTTATTTGTTCATTAATATGTATATATTCGTGTAGGCATAATGAAAAAAATACAAGAAGAATCTTTGTCCCATACCTATGGTAAATTTACAATATCAGTCAAACAATAGCTAGTGTCTAGAAATTCTGCTTATTGTTTTGACGCACTTTATGCTTTGCGTAAATTCTTCCCCGTATACCGCATTTGCACTTATTGTCACAAGAACAAAAATTTTACAATAATTAAAAATTTTCGTAAAATAAATAACAGAGGGGGAGCTTGCGTTGTAAAGCTCCACTCTGCAGTTTTCCTACATTGAAAATTGAAGAAGCGCAACTCAGGAGTTGAATTAACAAGTGATAAGTCTTAACTAATGACAACGTAAAAATGCATCAACAGATAAATTATGAGGAAAGGAAAGAGTGTTTGAGTGTACCCCTTGATTAAGGGGTAAATAAACGAAATAGAGCACAGCAATCCCGATTAATGAAGCAAGGCACTAATATAATAGTGGGGAGCTAACACCCTCGCATTAAGCTCGAACGATTTAATGGAATTCACATCACCATAACTAGAGGCGTTCTCAGCTTCTCGACATCTCGGAGAAACGATAAACAAGGTCTGTCGTTGTTCCTGAATGAACGAGGCTTCTTCCTCCACGATTTAGAGCCATTTTCCGAGCTAAATGATCCTCAGCTCTTTCCCAGACACTCATTTGCAATGGAGCATGGGAGAGAAGCATTTTAAAGTCACCGGATCTTCCCAGAGTGGTATTGTCTAAGTAGCAACAGTCATTAATTAGTAGGGTATGGAGTTTTTCCATTAAATGAAAATAACCATACCCACAGACGCATTCAAAAACTCGCATGAGAATAAACATACACACCCTACCCACATATACGTACACAGATGCTTACATCACACTATACTGACACACATGCACATATAAACAAATACACACTGATATTTTCTTATCTTCTCGACATTAAGACGTCGTGTCCCCTAACTGGGTGACACCCAAGAAAAGGAAAGACAATAATCACTGATGCACTTTTATCTAAATTGCTGAATCGCGGATGAATCGCACAAACCCTGGATGCTTACCAGCAGCGTATCGAACCCCCAGCCATGAGCTGTACCCACAAAATCATCCGTCCCCCACCCCTGGACTGTCTTGGTCTGCTAACGTAGGTCATCCTCCAAGCGGGTGTGTGGGCGTGTGGGCGTGTGGGTGGGTGTGATTGGTGGGATTGTCTCTTGGCAAGAGTCCAAACAGAGGAGGACCCTTATGAAAGGAAAATGAAAACCATCCATAATGAGACCTCCTGCAGTCCCAGAGGGCCGGCGCAATGGAATGTCAAATTTTGGTGAAAATTAGGAAAATGGACGATATGAAATTAAAAGAGTGAAGATTTAGGAAAATATCATTTGTCATCCGGCGGGAAACTTTGAAGAAATCAGGAAATCATGGTTTATCATGAAGTGAATAAAAGAGAAAAAAATTAGGAGCCTCTAGTTTTCCACGAAGACTAATGTTCACCATAAATCGATAAATTATCATTTCTCAGGCACTGAAAAAAGTGACAGAATGGAAAACCATCAACTGTCAGAATTCCATATTTACGAACAGTGAGAAAAAGCGACAATATGAATGAAATGTGATAGAATTACTGTAAAAAAAAACTACTCAGGAAATAGAGACTTTGAAAATGGGACAAATACGATTATAATGAGACGAGTTTTTGTAGAAAGTTAAATAAAAGTGTTGTTTATCTTGAATTGAGGTTAATCCATTCCAGTCGACAGTGACGCTGGAATAAATTTCAACTCTAATCCTTATTACACAAGCGCTATTGACTTCATTGATTACTGTTAGAGTAAAAGACCTTTACAATTTGATAGGGAATTAACTAGTATTAATTGTTACGAGTATATATGATTTTGCTGTTATAATAGAGAGTTGTTGATATACATGAATACATAGTATGAATTTGTACTCAGATAAGGAAGTTTTACATAATTTGCATGTTCGTGTTCGCGTGTATCCTCTTCCATACAGAGAAATACACACTGTACGCACACACATATATATACATACATACATACATACATATATATGTATATATATACACTATATATACATACACACACACACACACACACACACACATATATATATATATATATATATATATATATATATATATATATATATATATATATAATTCTTTATGAAAATTTACAACAGTCTGACCGGATTGGCTTTTTGTCACAGTTAGACAAAACGCTACAAAGTTAAATAAATAGGGTACGTATGCATTTGTGAGAATGTGTGCGTGTGAACGTATACATACACTAACAATTACCTTGCTTATCTAACAAAAGCAAACTTTAGAGAGAGAGAGAGAGAGAGAGAGAGAGAGAGAGAGAGAGAGAGAGAGAGAGAGAGAGGACTCTCCCGTTTTGGTAGTCAAGGTGTCGACAGACCAAAAAACACTTACGTCTAATGCTTTTTCTTTCCTCTTTTTTGCTCTGAAACGTAGCTGCGACCCACAGCAATAGACTAGCAGCTAGATGCATAATTCCCTACTTAGGACAACAGAGGCAGACTGGATTTTAGGGAACCAACCGTCCGTTCCTCCTCGTCCCGTTCGAGAACTGAACACCGACAGTCTAGTTGAGAGGTACCACCAAGCCACGAGGCTGAAGAGAGAGAGAGAGAGAGAGAGAGAGAGAGAGAGAGAGAGAGAGAGAGAGAGAGAGAGAGAGAGAGAGAGAGACAGAGTGTAAAGGCCAGAAAGGTCAACTCCGGAAAAAGCAAGAATAGCATTTGGTATTCAATTTGGGGACGGGCTTGAGACCATTATTGCTTTTGGTCCTCGTGTCAGCATTATCCCAGAGGGACGAGAAAAACCTCACAGCCGATATCTATTGGCCGAGTCGAAAGCGCCCAATAACTGACCCTGACATATATGAGGAGCCACAAGGTTTCGAGGGAAAGTTTACGAAGCTTACGCCTTCCTTATTCTATTCCTCCTCAGGAACTTGTCTAGCATAAGGCGATTTCATTACAATGACAAAGGATTATTCTAAAAAGAAATAGAAGGCGACGAGGAAAAACATTAAGAGTAACGGTCGTTTCTGATTAGAAAGATTTTCCATAATTTTCACTAATATTTTACTTAAAAACAAAATCATAGGCGAGGCTTTGCCTCTTTGAAAACATTACCAATACTCTAAATTCACACTTCTGAAGATGAATTCTATTAGATAAACGCTGACCAAGGCTTAAGACAAGGGATTGAGTCTTTCCAATCGCCAGGTATGTCAAAAGCCAAAGGACTCCATTGACCAGTACGACCTGAATCACCTTTCCATTAATATTGGCTTCTTCGTATCTTCCTCTCCCACTGTTTTCCCTTAACAATTTTGAATTTGTCTTTAGGCACGATGATTAGTCAGTCTTACTGCGTCGAAATTCTAGGTCCTTAAGACTATAAAATGACGTCTTTTATTTCAAATCATATGAATAGTTTCTCATTTGAATAATAAATTAGACCCGCCAACGTGATAATCCCCTAAGACTGTAATACCCAGTCTTGAGAAAGGATATCACGTCGATAAGCAACAGACAAAAAGCTAGGTCCTTGAAAGTGCCTTCGTCTTCTTTTTTTTTTTATCTTCTTCTTCCACTTGGCTTCCTCCCTGCTAGGCAAAGTGATCAGCAAGATAGCGCCATACTGCGACAATGAAAGCCTTCCAGTGCGCCTTCTTTTGTTAACAGAATTCTTTCTTGACTCGAGTCAGTAATGTGTTTCATAATGCAGAGATGTTATACACGATTTATATGGAAGGGGAATGTATTACCTAAATGCAAAAATTCATAAGAAGAAAGATGCCATTAATCGCTGCAAATGCTATGTAAGTCTTTCTTCGGGATGAGCAAAGCAAGTTACATAAGAAATGAAATGCTCTACTGATAACGTACATAATCGAAGCTAGTGCAACGTCCAGCTCCCATCTACTAGAAAACACCTACGACAGAATGGGACGAAGCACAATAAACGGGGACCCTGTATTCAACCATTCACATAAAGAGGGTGGCAATAATCAGCTAATGTTATCGGGGGTACTTGGCAACCGCCATAGAAATCTGATTGAAATCAAAGTCTCTCGTGAATAAAAGGAACGCTCTTTCGTAACATTTTTAAGGGCCATAATAAAACATTTTTAAGGGCCATAATAAAACATTTTTAGCTTTTCATTTTCCTCAGTGAAACATTAATTCAACTCTCTAGGATGGCTACTAAAGTCGTAATTCTATATTTGTTTGAAATCTCAATATTTTTATGGAAATCAACAGAAATTTATTCTTGGGTAAAATGATTTCACACCTCATTGGCTGCGCCGATTTTATTTATTTGTTAATTGGATATCTTTGCTGCAAGAATGATTTATCCATATCAGATTACCATTTTAATTTTCTGGTGAAAAATGATGCTAATTGGGAGCTGAAAGTACATACGAAATTTTGTTTTAATTAAGAAATGAAACCTAGCTCGCCATTTAATGCAGTGAACTAACTTCTAAAAATCGATTCAGTAAAATTAGATATATTATACTGAGAGAGAGAGAGAGAGAGAGAGAGAGAGAGAGAGAGAGAGAGAGAGAGAGAGAGAGAGAGAGAGAGAGAGCATTTTGCCAAATATACAGTCAGACAGACAAGGCTGTTGGAGAGAGAGAGAGAGAGAGAGAGAGAGAGAGAGAGAGAGAGAGAGAGAGAGAGAGAGAGAGAGAGAGGCCGAATACATCCCAATATGTCATAGGACCTGAAGATCCATAAATCAATGCCATAACAAAAGAAACAATAGCTCACGATGGCAGCAATGGGAGAAATAAAGAGCAAATTCTCCTAGTTGCTGATGGCTAATAAAAGCTTCTGTTTAAAGATGCCTTGTTTATATGTCTTGGGATTCCTGGATCAGTTCTATAGTTCCCTTAATGTACATGAGTACTAAATCATTCACACATACGCACGCATTCATTATATATATATATATATATATATATATATATATATATATATATATATATATATATATGTATATATGTATATAAGGACTGTATATATATGCATATATATATATTAATTAATTATTTATTTATGTGTATATTTACACTGAACCTTTCAACTGAAACAGCGGACACAAAGGCCTCTTAGCTTTTCGTTTTCTACACATTTTTCATACGAATACCCCGTCAAGCACTGAATCCGAATGGAAAATAATGAAGAAGCTTTCTTTTATGGTGGGATTTGAATTCATGGGTGTTAATTAGAGCGTGGTTGCCGTAGCACCACACAATACTACGAAAGAGAATGAGAATCTACTTCAGCTATATTCCACTCAATTTAAGATGGATCCATTCTCACCATTGCAACGCAGTGTTTTAGGAGCTGTTGTTTTGTAGGCAGGCCTACTCTATCTATCATCTGTGCATTCGAATTCTTCATTTGTTTCTCATTCGGATTCGAGGCTTGCGGAGGTAAGCATATCCTAAAACTGTGAGGAAACTGCCAGTTCAAAATTTCATTGTATCTAATAAAAATCCCAGCATCAGCTGTGTGTAACCAGTGGATTATTTATTTATCCAAGTTAACAAAGTGAAAACTGTCGAACTAATAAACTCGAGATAGGTTTATCTTATTTACTATGAAATACTTCTGAATTCAACATATGTTATGTATGAATACGGTGAAACATCTGCTTATGATTCTTCATGGCATGGTGTGTTAGTATGGCGCGTTACGGTAACCTCATTCTCTAGCTTTTTATCTTTTAGTTCGAATTCCACTCTAGAAAGAATAACCTCACCTCCATTCCATTCGGACCCAGGGCTTGCAGAGACAAGAGCATCCAAAGAGAGTGAAAAATGATGTTGGAGGACATTATGATGAAGAAAAATACAAATAAATACACACACACATATATGTATACATATACACATATATATATATGTATACATATATATACATATACAGGGGCTCCGTATTGGATTATAGCATAATTGCTGATATCTGGACTTCCCGGAGATGTCTGGTGTCACTTATACTTCCATTGTGCCGGAAGTTTGCCTTGTAATTAACGTTTTCAAATAATAAAGGCGCATAATTATTAGTATTTATTGTTATCTGTACTTTATCGTATGTATTAAAAACAGTTTACTTTTGATTATTATACATATCCGGTTTAGTTCCTCCGTTTAGGATGCTTTTCATTTTTGACGCAGGAATTCTAGTGTGTATGGAGGCAAATTCCTGAGATATATGCTAGTATTGTACCAGACCCGATTTCTTTTCTCATGGCCTTGCCCCTAGGTAGGTTAGTTTAGATTAGAAACTCGAGAGGAATTTGGGCGTGGGAAACATAATGAGATTATTTTCAAGAAAATTCTATGGTTGGTTTTTAAGATACGGCGTCCCGCTTTTTTCAGGGAAAGGTCCCGGAACTCGGTTACATCTCGGGAAAACGCTGCCGGGAGAATTCGTAGCCTCGAGTTTGTTTCCTAATCATAGTACGTGCTCATTCTGAGAGTGACATACAGCGAATCTGCACGAGTTGGACACTACTACCGCTCTAATGAAATCCCACTGCTCTCAGGTATACATAAGCAACGAACTACGTACTTGGTAGTTGGTCCACTGTAGTGACATGCGGTCAGGGAGCAAAAAAAGGCACGAAGATAGCAACTTCAATTCGAAAAGACTTCCTGAGAACCAGAAGACTGATGCCTTCCGGAGGCACATCATGAATATCTCTATAGAGAGGAGGGTTCTATTACTCTCTAATAAGATCTATCTGAATCCTACTCATATACAGTATGCCTGCATGAACTGACAAGTATCTTTATCCTATCCAGTAGTTGGGTGCACTAGGCGGTACCTCGCTCGTAATATTGTGTGCGAGGGTGAATCTCACCTCTGAAGGAAAAAGGGTTTCTGCATTTATTCCCCTCACGGATTCAAGCTTTCTAGTAATAGGGAACTCCACGAAGTATTAAGAAACTGAGGAGTTAAGAGGTTTGTATGGCTATTATACATACATACATACACACACACATATATATACATATATATGTATATGTACATCGCACACGTTCGCTATACTTCTCGGCAACCAACAAGAATTACCATATGTCTGCAGCCAATAAACTAATTGAACATCCACGGAGCAGGGTGCGCGGCAAGCAACCTCATCCCACTGATGCTTGCTGAATACCGTAATTACAACAACTTTACTCCATTTAAAAAGGAAATAGTATAAAACGTAATATATACATATATATCTATGTAGGTATAATATATTATATATATATATATATATATATATATATATATATATATATATATATATATATATATATATATATATATATATATATATATATATAAACAAACTATTTATGTACCCAAGATATAACCAAATATTCAGTTTGGAAGAGAGAGAGAGAAAGGAGAATAAATGCAGATTCGAGGTTCTTTTGTTTCGAAAAACTCTCCTTCTCTGAATTGCTTTCCTCAGCGAAAATTAGACCGAACTTACCTCAGGTAATGAAACCTTATGTAACCTCCGATTGCCCTAATGTGAAACGCTGCATCACTCCATATTCATTTTCCCTCGAAGGAGGGAAATTGTTTCCCCTGGAAAGAAATAGATATGAAAGATCTTAAATGATTTCATCGGTTAATGAAAATAGCAGGACAAACTGAACACTGTGGTTTAAAATGATGTGTTTCTTCTTTAAAAGGAAAGATACCCAGTACTACATAAATAATGTTTAAATCATATGTGGAAATATAAGTAATTAGATTTGTAATTATTAACATATTTGAAGTTTACGTTCGCAGTACCTCTAAGAAAGTGTCTTTAAACCTATCTGTCTATCTGTTTATCTCTCTACCTGCCTACCTATCTATCTATCTACACACACATATACATATATATATATATATATATATATATGTATAAGTATACATACATATATATATAAAATAATAATAATAATAATAATAATAATAATAATAATAATAATAATAATAATAATAATAATAATAAGAAGAAGAAGAAGAAGAAGAAGAAGAAGAAGAAGAAAGAAGAAGAAGAAGAAGAAATAGAAAGTGGTTAGAGTAACTGAAAAAGGTGGATCAGTGTGTTGAGACGATTCGGTCATGTGGAGAAAATGGGGGATGGTAATCTAGCGAAGAGTGTCCAGAGTTCAGAAGAGCTGAGGAGAAGGAGAGGAAGACTTGGAAATTGCCGGGCAAGTGGCGTGAAACAGGTATAGGACAGGAAGGGTCTCTATATCCAGGAAGCGAGAGCGAGCACGTGCTGGGTCCAGCTGACGACCTAGCTAATTTTTTTTAGAACTTTTCTTCATGTGGGATTCATCCAAGATTCATAAGTTAATACATATATATACATATATGTGTATGTATATACATACATGCATGCATTCATACACACACACACAAATATGTATATGACAAAGAGTTTATAAAACAGATTATTGTGGCCTGTGGCTATAAACGACAAGATTACTGTAAACAAGATTTTTGGCCATGGTCACCTTTGTCCTTCGACTTTTGATAGAGCAGCTGTACGGTTTCTGCTCACGTTGCATAACTCTGACAGCGGTATAGAAACTCTATTCTATGTCTTTTTCGTAATTCTTATTATACATATCTGTTGAAGTCATGGTTTATAAAGGACAATATCGAAAGCAAAAGTCGACCTCCGCTCATGCTTATCGCGGGTGCGAGCCATCAGTTATTCAAAATGTGGCGATTTTGGAGACCATTATCTCACAGATTAGGGACATCAGCTATCGATAGGTATGGTCGATCGGTTATATTCACAGGTGAAAGAGATTAGCTATTTACAGGTACGGTAATCGGTTACGCATAGATGATGTAGGTCAGCATATTTTAAGTGAGGGAGATCCGCTTTCCCCAGGTGAGACAGCCCAGATGTTCACAGGTGCCTCATATCACTTGAGAAGAAGAAGAAGTGACGCAGCTTCTGCCGGCTACCACATGCCTGGAGAGGTATCACAGCAGGTGGGGGCTCCCAGGTATGCTGTTGTTTATTTAAAGAGTGGCTAGTACTTTCTAAACATTTTTTTGGATTTCGTTTCGGGTTTTTCTCTTGCGGTACTGAACGACGATTAATCAGTCAATTTTTTTGTTTTTTTAATGCTCTGAAATTCCTTATCTAGTTTTTTTATATTTTGCTTTTCATCTCTTGAGGCGCCGTATAACATATTCGATTACCCTAAAGCGTTTCTCATAGATCTATAGTTGTCATTATTATTTTTTCCTGTTTACCGAACAGCCCCGTCCTACTTTCTGAGAGAGAGAGAGAGAGAGAGAGAGAGAGAGAGAGAGAGAGAGAGAGAGAGAGAGAGAGAGAGAGAGTAATGTTAGACACGCTTCTTAGCAACCCACAAAACTGTTACTTAATCTTTTCGACCAACGGAGCTTCTAATGTTGTGTGTCAGATTTAATCCAGCAACTCATGTTCTAGCCTTTACAGATAACTTATAGTCACCCATTCAGAGGTGGAAGCCTTTAAAGAAGGGTGTGGGGAAGGGCGTCCTTTCACTCTAAGGCACAAACAACCAGTCACTCAATATATACATATACATACATATATATATATATATATATATATATATATATATATATATATATATATATATATATATATATATATATATATATATATATATATATATATATATATATATATATATATATATGGTTAAATATATACACAGCTCAATATTTACACTCAAGTTTGCACACATTTCGTTTGTCTATCTGTATTAAATGGGGCATAAATCTGTCTATATTGGTCCTGTCAATTTTGAAATGACACGGGATGTAAACTTCAAGTGGAGATTAATCCTGATGTCTGCAACAATTGTTTTAGATTTGCTAGATTTGGGATCTTCATAATTTCTATGAAATGACCTCAGACTGGCAAAGGTAATCCTTCCGCTATTCGACGTAAAGTGTTACAGGAAAATAATTTGAATCCATTTTAAGATCTCTGATATTACCGTTAGTTTTGTGAGGAGGCAAAACCGAAACGTTGATCAGTGTCCTCTTGAAGATCTGTTTATCTCCTCAAACTTTATTCATTTTCGGGGATCGTCATAGCCTACTGTCACACGCATTAGCCAGAGGGGCTATATGCCAGACTCCTTGATGCTCTGTCATTCCCTAGCCAGTAATTTTGACCATTACATCACCATTTCTCTTTCACCGTGTCTGGGGACCAGCACGATGACAAATTCGAGTGATAAGTTATATTCGTTATTAACATAAGCGTTGCTGTATCGTAAACGAAAACTCGGAAAAAGTCATTTTAAGTGAAGAAATATAAATCGGATGAAGAGAAAACCAAAAAAGGGAGTGTATGTGTTTGCGAATCAAAATGTTTTAATCTACGGTTCAATCAACCCAAATTTCAATTACAATCGCTCTTCCGCTTTCATGAAGAGTGAAAAAAGGACTACGCACAGTGCCCGTTTATAAGCCTGGATATGATTAATTATTTGTTGAATGCATCCGCAACACAGTTCTGTTAATGCAATGTTGGGGAGCTTCAACTAATTACAATTCTTAAAATTTACTGAGGGAAACATAATGAATGTTCCAATAACGTTACTTTTTTTTTTTATCGAACTCCAATTATGCGTATGAAAATTAATTGTACCTGTATGTAGAAACAGATATTCAAATTAAATTTATTTGACAAAAGGTTATGGAATAGGGGACAAGCTCTTGTGCAACACTATTCAAATAAGTTTTGAAAACTGAAAATAAAAAGCTAACATACTTGTGCATGTATTCATGTATGCGTGTGTGTGTGTGTATCCGTTTGCGTTTGAAAGTGTGTGTATATATATATATATATATATATATATATATATATATATATATATATATATATATATATATATATATATATATATATATATATATATATATATATATATATATATATATATATATATATATATATATATATATATATATATATATGTATATATATATACAGATATATATATATATATATATATATATATATATATATATATATATATATATATGTGTGTGTGTGTGTGTGTGTGTGTGTGTGCGTGTGTTAAAAAGTCTTTGAACAGCAACAGAGCTAACAATTCAAAATGCGTTTATTCCATAGATTGAATATCCTTCATTATCAGATGCTGATTCTGCAGTATCAGTTTCAAGGTAATAGTCACCGAGGCACCGAATTGTCTATCTTTAATTATTTGACATTGCTGGAAAAATGGGCTTTCATTGCCTTCACGCATAACTGCATACTTTTTCAAATACTTGCGTCCATACGTGATCTACAAAAACCCTCTTGAACATTTGCTTACGTTGGTTTAATGATGTCTCCATTTAACTCTTAAAGTTGTTGAATTAAAGTGACTATAATTAAAAAGAGTAAAAGATATTTTTTGTTGAGCAACTGATAATCAACATGATAATGACGGATAAAAAGTAATGGCGAAGTGGAATTTTATTTAACCAAGCTTATCACGTTTTGTAAGGGAATGCAACTTACAATTCAGCGCTAAAATGACAGTACGTGTGTGTTAAGGCTTCAGTTGGTTATGTCAGTAAATAAATACTGTTATAAAACGAGTGCATCTTAGCCTCAAAATTCAGATCCCCCCCTTTTATGATTTAATTAACTTTATGGGACGGCAGCGAGACTGCCCTGGAAGGGCAACTCAAACTCAATCACTGGTGAAAAAGAAATATTTTTTTAACTCACCTCTGTGTGAGTAAGACACGCATATTTAAAAAAAAAATGGGAGGTTAGATGTTGCAGGGACCTCAGATGGAGACAGAGGTCCACTACTTCCTCTTGGTATTTGTGGTGGTTACAAACTATATCACTAAATAGCAGATATTTAGCAAAAGTTAGGGAGCACAGCAGTGCCTGCATGACTTCAAGTACTCAGTGCACTCCTGGAAAAGCAATACGGAAATTGACCTGATAATCCTCAGCCTACATACGGCTGGATTTTGCTCCTGTATCCATCCGTGATATGCACCAGTCACAAAAACAGGTCTTTTTCACGCCTATTTGTACAAAGGGTTCAGAATATAATTCCTGATATACAAGAGCAAAGAAGTTTCTAGCTTTTAGCCTAATTCAATGTCCTCATTTTTTTAGAAGTACCATCTGAATGTGGCTTGCGGCTCAAGAATTCAGAATACAGAATGACTATTACTACTACTGCTACTACTTATAATACTACAACTACTACAATTGTCACGACTACTTACAAGAATAACAATAATGAAAATAACAATAATAATGGTAACGATAACCTAATAACTCATGTCCCAAAAGATTTACAAAGACAAGAGATTTAGTTACGTCAAAACCACCACGATGTCTGGCAAGACTAGGACCCTACGAGAGGAAAATATACACTTAAAATAGCCCTGGGTTATGTATTAACGATGCTCGGATAACACAGACTGACAGTACTCTGATGCTTTTTATGATAGGTTACGCAAGCATTCCGCAAGAGCAGGTTCTCAGGCCCTGAAGAAGACGCATTTTATTTAAAGAGATCTCTGGCTATAAATATAAAGAATTGTTAAGCTATTTTTATGGAGTTGCATACCAAGAGGAGACCGAAGATATATATATATATATATATATATATATATATATATATATATATATATATATATATATATATATATATATATATATATATATATATATATATATATATAGAGAGAGAGAGAGAGAGAGAGAGAGAGAGAGAGAGAGAGAGAGAAAGGCAACCCGATCAACACTGCTAGAAAAAAAGCTCACCGAGCAAATAACGTTCTTACGCGCAGAAATTCGAAAGCAATCTGTGAGATATTAATACCGGATCGTGTACGTAGGAATTCCGGGAAAATCCCCCTTCCGGAAGCGACGCGGGACTGGGAAACCGGCATTCCTTTTTTGAGGAGAGAGAATCGACGCTCATATTGGCGAGATCAGGACAAGGGCCCAATGATACGCTGCATTCCACGCCATCGGAATCGGAATAATACATTGTATGTTTTTTACTACACCTCTAATTCCGCAGGAAGGATTCGTTTCGATGTTTGCGCTTTTGTTCCGTGATACTTCCGCTGTTTCGTTTTTTTTTTTTTTTGTCTTTTGCCGAGGGATCAGTGGAATGAAACCTTGCTGTAGGTTTGGGGTGCAACGCTCTGCCTTCTTTCCTTGCTCAGTTCTTCCTTTGTTTTGTTCGTCTTCTGTTGTATGTGTTCTTTTGTTAATAAAAGTGACAGGTCTTATGTTTAGCGCTAAAAATGCCATTTGATCGATCTTCGTTTTCGTGTTTATCTGGCTGTGTTGCTTATTCATAGATTTATTTAATTCCGTAACAATTCCGTGTGTCAGAAACTCTTAGCAATAATAGCGTCTTGCAGTTCACCTGGTGGACGTAACAAGTAAAGAGACATCTGTGTGGCTAATGTTTCTCAGTCTCAGTCTCATGATATACCAAGAAATTAATCGTATTAGTGATTTGTAAAAGACACACATTCTTACACATGCACACACACACACACACACACACACACATATACATATATATATATATATATATATATATATATATATATATATATATATATATATATATATATATGTATCTATGTATATATATACACACACACACACACTAGTTGACCAACCCGGCGTTGCCCGGGAAAACTCTGAAGAACTCAGAAAAATTTTCCTGTGCTTTCTTGTACTGACTGTCCCTTTTATTGAGGAGTGACTGTGCTGACTGTCCCTTTTATCCAGGTATTACTGTGGTGACTGTCCTGTTTATCCAGATAGGCTATTACTGTGGTGGCTATCCCATTTATCCAGATATTGCTGTGTTGACTGTCTCTTTTATCCAGGTGGTATTAACTGTGGTGACTGTCCCATTTATCCAGTTATTACTGAACTGTCTGTCCCTTTTATCCAAGAATTACTGTGCTGACTGTCCCATTTATCCACCTATTACTGTGGTGACTGTCCATTTTTATCCAGGTATTACTGTAGTGACTGTCTATTTTATCCAGACATTACTGTGGTGACTATCCCATTTACCCCCTGCTAAACCTAAAAACACCCCCTACTAAACCTAGGCCCACCACCACTAAACCTAAACACACAACCCACCAAACCTAAACACAAACATTGATACAAAATTATTAATCACAGGCAAGACAAGCATTTTAAATAATATATTTACCACATAAGTTACAAAGGGAAGGGAGATGGGGGAAGGGGAAGCGGGTACGGATTTGAAACCTACCCTATTACCTAAGTTGGGTCAAATGAAGGCCACGTTCCAGATTTTATCTAGATCAGTCAAGCGGTTACCACATGAGTTACAAAGGGAAGGGGGAAGGGGAAGAGGATATAGGTTTGAAATTTACCCTATTACTTAAGTGGGTCAAATGATGGCCACTTGCCAAATTTTGTCTAGCCAAATTTTGTCTAGATCGGTCAAGCGGTTACCACTTAAGTTGCAAAGGGAAGGGGGAAGGGAGATGGGGGAAGTGAAAGGGGAAGTGGGTACGTGTTTGAAACCTACCCAGTTATATAAGTTGGGTCAAATGGTGGTCACGTGCCAAATTTTGTCTAGGTCGGTCATGCGTTACAGATTTTTATAGCGCACAAACATATAAACCCACATACAAACATTCACTTTTATATATAAGATGTGTACATATATATATATATATATATATATATATATATATATATATATATATATATATATATATATATATATACACATATATATACATACATACATACATATATATATATATATATATATATATATATATATGCACACACACACACACACATATATATATATGTGTGTGTGTGTGTAAAAGAGAGAAAAACAATAAATATCTCCTTTTTGAATTAGGTTTTTCTGCTATATCAACATGTTGGTAAACCATCGACTGGTTAAAGAATTATCTGCCAGCTTATGAAAAAATCCCGGATAGGCTACTTACTTCCTGGACTTTAAAAATAAAATGATTCATTTTCTCATAGACAATCAAAAATATATTAAAATATCGTGTCAGAATAGCAATAACAAGGGAAGTGACAGCAACAGCTTTTCATTAATGATGAATTAAGAGGACAAACAAGAATGAAATCCAGGATGTCTGAAGGTTGCTTATGGTATCTGTTAAGCTTCATAGGGTCAGAACGGATTTTAATTTCCATTACCCAGACCGGTCCCGAAATGAAACGTCATGCTGAGTGGACGAATAAAGAGAATTTGATTATTTTTATTAGTTCTTTTGTTTTATTGAAGATGACACAGCAAGAGCTAAGTCCAAATAATTTTCGTCAGCCAAAAAAAAAAAAAAAAAAAAAAAAAAAAAAAAAGGTGGATGGGTCCCCTAACTGAGAACTGGGTCCGAGCCAAAGGAAATGTCAATAATACCTGTATAAAATATGTAGGCTACAAGAGTGAGGGAAAACAGAAGGAATGAAAAAAGGGAGAATGAAAAGCTTTAGACAGACAAGCGAAGTGGTTTTAATCGCCTTAGAAAAACTATAAAGAAGCAGTCAGTCCTCAGAAAGAAAAAAAAAGCAGTCAGATTTATGTGGCTATTCAGAACAGAAATAAAATAATAGTCTAAAATGTCTTCCAGGTCATTTGAACTGACAGCACAACCTCACTTCCACGGCGGAGAGGGAACAAAGTTGTTAAAAGTTATCCGAGCGTCTAATACAACTCTGCAATTGAGAAGACGCGCTCGGAAGTGGTAAAACCATTAATTTGCATTGAGGGCAAAGTAGGTCAGCTCTGATAACGGGAAATTTGGTCCTAGTAACTTCATACTATCGCTAATCTATTAAGAGACTCAGATGAATGTAATAGAACCGATATCTGATTTGAAGTATTCACCGATGCATAAGAATTCTCCCTAGGAACGAGGTGAATAATCAAAGTTAGGTGGGAAAATGTTCAAGAAATTCGTTTTGTGGAAAAAACCTATTTGAGTGATTTAAAATGTAAAAAGCTTTTTGAAGTTAGTAATTGACTGAAATTGTCTTAACCGACAAGACTTTTTCAATCTATAACTGATTTGCATTGTATCCAATATTGCGTGAGAAGTTTTGAAAAATCAGTGACTAATGTGATCTGCATTTACAAAAGGGGAAGACTTTTTTGAAACGAGAGGCTGTTTAAGTTGTATGCATTAATGTGTGAGAACTCTGAACAAATAATTGTTTTGAGTTTTATTGATGCAGATATCAAAATATTTTGAAAACTGTTATTAAGTTGTCTGTACCAAGGCACTGGATTTTGTAAAGATTGTTAAAGAGTTCAACAAGTGAACTCCCAAAGTATTAGTTTTTCGTCTGACGTGATACTCACTGCTCAATTTGCTTTCTTGAAAAAGACTCATCTTTTGCACTTCTGTAGATTAACCAAATATTAAATCAATTACTTTTAGCGCTGTTTAACTGTAGTTATTATTATTATTATTATTATTATTATTATTATTATTATTATTATTATTATTATTATTATTATTATTATTATTATTATTATTATTATTATTATTATTATTATTATTATTATTATTATTATATTATTCCATTCTTCGTCTGGAGTTAAACTGCCATTTTCATATTTTTCTTGTTCGTCTTTGGAATTTGACCTAGAAACATTTCGACGCGGTCAGGAGATTTCCATCCGTTCAATAGTCTCATTATTATCAAAGCCTTGCTAATTAAAAGTTACAGTTCTCGTGAAACCTGGTTAGATTGCTCTGAAGACCACCATTTGTAAGAAAAAAAAATATGAATGTCCAGTATTAGAATGTCTAAATTTGCCTCTATTATTATTATTATTATTATTATTATTATTATTATTATTATTATTATTATTATTATTATTATTATTATTATTACTGGGTACTGATATTGACAAAGAAGGACACGAAAAGCCAACAGCTTCCGTATGTCTGTAAGGTTTCATATCTACAAGACTATTGTATCATCACTATCACCATTATCGTTAACCCTTTAGATTTATTTATTTATATTTTCACTTCCTTATTTAATTCTATTACGACGTCAATAACACAGGCATTGTGACGCCAGTTTTAGCAGCCATCATTCATTCAATCAATCTGATTCAATTTCACGCTGTTTATTAAAATAAGTACGAGCATTCGCACAGGACAAAACAAGGCCACCGTGAACTTTTGCAAGCGGGTTCTCATGAAAGAGAATACCCACGCGTGAAAGAGAGAAAGCAGATTCTATCAAGGGAACTTTTGTAAGAAGGCTCTCGTGAAAGAGAATACCCACGTGAGAAAGAGAGAAAGCAGATTCTATCAAGGGAACTTTTGCAAGAGGGCTCTCGTGAAAGAGAATACCCACGTGTGCAAGAGAGAAAGCGGAAGCCATCGAGAGAAGGACAGTGAGACGCAATGGTACCGAGCGAGAAACCTCTAACTGCTGCAGATACTCGCTGGCTGGCAACGAAATCAACTAGCAGTAACAGATTCCGTCCTTGATGGTCGTTTGTTCCAATGGCTGAAATATGGATCTCGGGGAGCCCCGATGACGACAATCGCAGTAGGTCGCATGGCACTGTGCCAACTCTGATCTCATGGAAACAAGGTCAGCCGGGAAAGGGAGAGACCGAGACTGCCACCGAAAGAAAGGAGGAGAGAGAGAAATCGAAAACAAACACAGGACAAAGGAAGTGGCTGGTAAAAATGGAGATGTGGGTGATAGACATGTCCAAAAGTCAACAAGGAGAAAGGATTATTACACACACACACACACACACATATATATATATATATATATATATATATATATATATATATATATATATATAGAGAGAGATATAGAGAGAGAGAGAGAGAGAGAGAGAGAGAGAGAGAGAGGAGAGAGAGAGAGAGAGAGAGAGAGAGAGAGGAAAACTACGGAAAACGCTTGAAAGTATGAATCTAAAATGGAAATCAATGAACGTATATCTGCAACTGGTTACGGGAAAACTGGGATGGTGGACGAAATCTAATCAGGAGAAAGGACCAAGATGAGAGAGAGAGAGAGAGAGAGAGAGAGAGAGAGAGAGAGAGAGAGAGAGAGAGAGAAGAAATCCTTTTATCTTTAATACAGTGGTATGCAGTTCAACGTGCATGCAACTGAGTGATAGATAGAGAAAACCTGAAAAGATTCATCAGATGAAAAACCTCTCCGAAGACAACGTAAACATGGCAGTGCTATCCATTAAAAATCCTTCCGCCCCCGCCCCCGTCATGATCTATTTCCCAATGAACTTTTTTCTTTTTCATTGCTGTACACTATTATTTTATTTGGTCGTTTTGCCAGTATGTACGTCCGTCGCGCCAGTGCAAGCATCTTTGTTTTTTATCAGTCATCCCTCTTGCAACATCTCTTAGCTCAAAAATCGTTCCCTCTCTCCATCCCCGTGCTTCCTAGGCGCCAGCTTAGTCATGAACATTGTGTCATGAAGGCGCCAGCCAGTTCGTCTGCATGACTGTCGTTGCTGTCGCTCAAGCGAAGATCCCCGGGGAGAAAAAAAAATGGCCAGCTACTACGCTGAAGTCCCCCTGGAAAAAAGAAAGGACTTTAATGTGTCGAATAGGGACCCAGTCCCGAGTGAAATAGGTATAGATGACTTTAGGCATAAATTGGGGAGGAGGATGGAGAATGGAGAGCTGATGGCGCACTGCGGCAGGCAGCCTCTTTCCAGGGTCCTTGCACACATCCGAAGTTCCCAGTCGCCCTCCACTCCTCCAGCCGCCGGCCCATTCATAAGACGTATCCTCATTTCTAACAACCCTCCCCCCTTCGCCCCGTAACCCACAACTCTGTACGGTTTCACATTCTCGTCTTTTCTTGCGAATGAAACTCATCGTTGGCAAAACACAACGGACTTAGAAGAATCGAGGATAGAAATTTCACCGCACGCTTTAAAGGCAAAGTTAGGTCTCCGAATTATTATAATTACCGCTCGCCACTCAAGAAATATTCATTCAGGCCATCCGCAGGAGCTGAATGATATCGTAACTCACAATGCCATTAAGTAAATTGAAACATTCTCTTAGGGGATGGCTCAAGTGTTTCATAAATAGTCAATTCACATTCCACCCAGACGCCGATTTCGCGATTCCTAATTAAAACTCGAAAAGAACTATTTTTCCTCAGTTACGGTTCGTTTTTTAGGGTCAGCTTCACTGTCTCAGGACAATTCAGATATGTATTTTGCAATTAATTATTCAGTTAAGGAAATTACTTCTTAATTAACGACTTTCTATGATTTATTTTAGCATAATACTAAGTCCGACTTGAGAGCCGAAATCTGACACCTGATTTGAGATCTAAATTCCCTTTCTTTATTTGAATTTCAGTTTGCGGATATGAGGATGGAAAATATATACCTTAGCGTTCTGGCATATGTTGGCATTTTCTGTCAACAACAAAGAGTGAATAGGGGCACTTCAAAGCAGCTGACTGGCGGTGTTTGTTTATCGAGGGAGAAAGTTTCCAAAACGCCTGTTATTTTTCATATCTAAACCGAGGAACGGGCCATAGAATCTGAAGTTTGATTCGTTTCTATGGATTAAGAGAAAGCTTTTAATCTCTCTTGTTTGACGATGTCTTTCTTCCTCCTCCTCCTCCTCCTCCTCCTCCTCATCATCATCATCATCATCATCATCATTATCATTGATTCCAGCTCCGAGCGACACAAACGGCCTCAGTGAATTTCAGTCTTCCCACAATTATTACAGATATCTGACAGACTTAGAATTCGCAGATGATACTTTTCTAATCAGCGAAGCACCGCGAGATTTTTAAAGCTTGCTTAACGGAATGCACAACATAATATTATCTGAAGAGATGGGTTTTAATCAGGACAAAACATACACAGTGATAGATAATACTAGACGAAAAAGGATTAATGAGGTTGAATCTTTCAACTATTTAGGAGTGATGATATTTCATAACACGTTCTCTTGATTTCGTATTTAGTGAAATACTTAAAAGGGCAAATCATGCAATGAGAAGGCTCAGTAAGACTCGGAAATCCAACAGAACTAAATTGCAAACGAAACTGAGGATATACGATTTGTATTACCGTCTGGATATGGACTACGGTACAACGATGAAATCATATCTAAAAGCCTTTGTCGATTTAAGAATAACGCTGTAAGGCGAATGTTACAAGTCAGATGGCAGGGTAGTGTTAAAAATAACACCACAAGGGAAATAACTCAAGCTTCATACGTGGGTGACATAAGAATGAAAGGGATTTGGAGATGGTTTGGACATGTCCTTCGCACTCCCCATTTGGAAGAAACAGTACGTGATACTCAACTAGGTATCAAAATAGGTGGAAGGCCCATGCCTAAATGAATGAGAGCTACATGACAGGGGGCTGGAGATGACAGTTTGCTTAGCATTATTCAGTTGTATTTACTTAGCTTAGCTCCGTCTTGGCTCTGCTTTATATTTTATCACATATTTCATCGTATAATCATCTTGACAATTGAGTAAAAGGCTCAAATCTTGTACATGTAAATTTGATACGTATTTCCGACAGGGAACCATTTAAGTTAATCCATCATATAATTACTTAAAATCCTAACCCTATTAAATAGCAGACAAAGCTATATACCAGCAGTAAATCATGGCTCGATATCACGCACGTTCGACATTATTTTAAGTGAATTGTTCAATAAACGATTACAAAGGATTCGTTTATGTTTTGCGTTTTATACTATTTCCTTACAAACTTTCCCTTAAACCAAAATTATTTTTCTTAGCGTCCTCTTTCTTACCAGGAAGATATAGATGAATGAACCGGTAATTAGTGAGAATTCGTTCCTATTGTTCGACGGTGTTGAATAATCTAAGATCTTACAGAGAAAAACTGATCGAGAGATTAAACTCATTCTCCCGGCTGAGTAGCTGCCGGAACGGGTTGACTGATCAGTTGATATTAACCGAAGGAGTCCCTTATTTAACCGTTGTGGGGTGAGGGAGGGATGGTTAGCGCCAGCTGACACGAAAGGGGAAAGGCTAATTTATGAATCTGCGTGAATTGTAGTAGCGATTATTTGAGAGGAATATGAATAAACAACGATAAAAAAAACATTTCTATAAGCTGTTATCTACTATCAAGTATCAAAAAATTGTTTTACTTGAGAGACTATAAAACTTTCCAATTCTGTTTCCCCCGACTTCATTCTTTCTACGGTATTGGAGGTCATAAAATCCATACCAAGTCTCAGGTCACTTCGCCAGAAACTTTCTCGGTAGAAGAAGAGCCGAACTTTGTTTTCAGGGAGTAGAAGAGAGCCCTTCCGGGTACCTCCATAAGAAACTTTCTATTTGGAAGCCTGTCCTACACCCAGATCTAACCTTCGATTCCTTCCGTCAATGTTGAATCATGAGATTTTCGTTTCTCTAATGACCGTAATCGTATCTTGAAACCAGTTTTCTTTTTCCCCCTACTTCCTGTTATTTTCTTTTGTTTGTTTCTGTCGATCTTTGTATACACACACACACATAGATAGATAGGTACTTCTTTTTGTTTCTTTCTGTCATCCTTTTTATATACACACATAGATAGATAGATAGATAGATAGATATTTCTTTCTGTCAACCTTTTTATACAGACACTCACATAGGTAGATAGATAGATAGATAGATAGATAGATAGAAGATAGATAGATAGAGAGATAGATAGATATTTCTTTTGTTTCTTTCTGTCAACCTTTTATACACACACATAGATAGATAGATAGATAGATAGATAGATAGATAGATAGATAGATAGATAGATAGATAGATAGATAGATAGATAGATAGATAGATATTTCTTTTGTTTCTTTCTGTCGACCTTTTGTACACACACACACATAGATAGATAGATAGATAGATAGATAGATAGATAGATAGATATTTCTTTTGTTTCTTTCTGATAGATAGATAGATAGATAGATATTTTGTTTTGTTTCTTTCTGTCAACCTTTGTATACACACATAGATAGATAGATAGATAGAGAGATAGATAGATATTTCTTTTGTTTCTTTCTGTCAACCTTTTTATACACACACATAGATAGATAGATAGATAGATAGATAGATAGATAGATAGATAGATATTTTTTTTTGTTTCTCTCTGTCAACCTTTTTATTCACACACACACATACTACGTATAGGTAGACAGGCAGAGAGATAGATAGAGAGACAGATAGATAGATAGATAGCTAGACAGATAGACAGACAGCCTATTTCCTAAACAATTTTGATTGAATACTGGTACACTTGTCATCCAATGTTTCAAGGCAACACTTCTCTAATTTCCTATAACTCTTATTATTCTCAAGACTTAAACCTTGAAGGAAAACTGTTTTGGTCCCTTTCATAATATTATGAATCTATCATTAGTAAAACTTTTAAAGCAGAAGGCTCGTAAGGTAAAACTGAAAAGAAATTCCATGATGTCATCACATAAATAATATAAATCAGTGTAAGCCACTTACAAGATTGTGCAAGATTTATGCTGAATTACATAACACTTTATATAAAATTTCAGCGGCTTTGTGAATGAGCAAGAGCAATGCATTTATTATGGCAGGAACGATGGAATGAAAATAAGATTAAGATTAAAATGGAAGAGAACTTAACCAGGAAGGAAGTGAAAGCAAATAGACAAATCAGCGAGAAATTAAATTTGAAAATGGTTAACGAAGTAGAAAATAAATTTCGTTAGTGGAACGGGGTATGCAGATTGGATAACCCAAAATCCTTGACAACTAGGCGACTTCCCTCTAGCAAAGAGCCCTAATGAAGTTGTTATAATCCAATGCTGTATAATTTTTTCACGTGTATGACAAGGCTACACCAGTTTAGTTCCGAACGAGTGGTTAAATAAAGAAAAAGGTAATCTTGGTGAAACTGAAAATACTTTAGAATTAAGCTCGGAACATGGAATAACATATGCGTGCATTTGCATATAATGTTTATTGGTCAAGAAGGTCAAAAGACATTAAATCCAATAAATACCAGCGGTGTTTATCTTAATTTTTCTGGCAGGATTTTACGTTGATTTATCTTTATTATCACTGATGTATTTTGTGCCGTGGTGGTGATTCACAAGGACATTTGTAAAGCATGAAGTTTGTTCAAGATGAATTAGAGCTGTGGAGGTTTATGTCTGCAAGAATGAAATCAAAGATTTTTCTAATGTCTTCAGTGTTTCAGAGATTTTTCTATTGTCGTCATTGTTTCAAAGATTTTTATAATGTCTTCAATGTCTCAAAGACTTTTCTGACGTCTTCATTGTCTCAAAGATTTTTACAATTTCTTCAACGTTTCAAAGATTTTTATAATGTTTTCAATGTTTCAAAGATTTTTATAATGTCTTCAACGTTTAATTGTTTATGTCAAAGATTTTTATAATGATTATACAAAGATTTTATAATATTAATTGTTTAGGAAAAAATTCATATTTGTTAGAAAGAAGCCAAATAGATGAAGTGATAAAACTGATTGCTTTTAAACAAAAAAAGTTGTCGATCAAAAGTAACAAGGAGGAACGTAGGATAACAGATATCTTGATATCTTATAAAGCAGAATTTAGCTCGGCTTTGATAAAATTATAAAAGTATTTCCTAATAAAAAAACTATTTTCAACTTTCATAACTTTATAAAAGAATTTCTTTATAAACGAAATTATTTTAAACTTAGATAACTTTCTAAACGAACTTAGCGCAACATGTTATAGTGAGCTAATGGGCGAAAAATGGTACGATTCTGTGTAACTCAAACTATCTTCCAAGATTGTGGAACATAATGAGGATTGTGGACCAAACAGAGGGCATATATATATATATATATATATATATATATATATATATATATATATATATATATATATATATATATATATATATATATATATATACAAAACAGATCCATGCCCGGTAACAGAAATACAGCTAATTGGCCTTACTGCAAAACAGAGGGAAAAATGACAAAGGAATATTAAAGAATATGTCCTGCCCATAAAGAAATAGAGATTTATGGGACTTTAGGATTACAGAATTGTGGACAGAATCACTAAAGTGAGATAAGAGGATTGTTGATTTCTTAAGTACATTAATTTTTTTTACGTTATAGACCTGAAAAGAACATGGCTGCCCAAAACGATCTCGGGTCTGTGCAGAATGGATGATGGATTTCTTACACGATGACAAACGAACCCTCAAAGCCTCACAATATATATATTACTGTGATGGAACGAATGGGCGCAAAGACGGCGATATGTGGTTACGCAAGTACTATATGGCCGCCTGAATACGTGACTTTAGTGACAGAGATGATGAGAGTCCTATTAAATTCGTGAGACAAAGGCAGCAAAGTCGAGATGTTCATAGGTAGCTAAGACAAACCAAATACCCGAATGCTGTGTCACACAAACCTGTCTATTTTGGTGTCTTGCTGACAAGCTTCAATTTGTACCATACTAAAAACGCTGATTACGTTACTAAGAGATGGTAGGAATGGCGCTAATATGACACCGCCTCGAGAAACAGTTCCTCGTTGGGGGAGTCGGCAGAGTTGTGGCCTAGCACTCGCTAGGCCCGAGTTCGAGTCTCCGGCCGGCTGATGAAGAATTAGAGGAATTTATTTCCGGTGATAGAAATTCATTTCTCGCTATAATGTGGTTCGGATTCCACAATCAGCTGTAGGTCCCGTTGCTAAGTAACCAATTGGTTCTTAGCCACGTAAAATAAGTCTAATCCTTCGGGCCAGCTCTAGGAGAGCTGTTAATCAGCTCAGTGGTCTGGTTAAACTAAGGTATACTTAATAGTTAGCCTCAAGAAACTTG
>NC_089783.1:54204124-54219124 GCF_040412425.1 Macrobrachium rosenbergii | reverse complement strand
GCTTGTTTATTATTTTTAGTGTTCTCCGCAACTATATAGTTAATTGATGCACATAAGGGCATTTATATTTATAAATATAAATGCATACATACAATATATATGTATGTATGTATGTATATATATATATATATATATATATATATATATATATATATATATATATATATATATATATATATATATATATATATATATATATCACGTCCACTCACTGATGGAGAAGTGGAAAGGGGATGAAATGCGCTGTTCACTCAATGTTGATGGTGGGGGTGGGGGGATACATAGTTAAGGGTACACTAGAACTTCACACACACTACAGGGAAGGATGAAGCCATTGTAAGTGGTGCAATTTTAGAGTATGTAAGCAGGGGAAATGATGATTTGGTGTGAAAATGGGCCTGAGACAAGAGTGTTTTATGTCTCTGTGGATGGTGTGATGTGAAAAGTCAGAGAAAGGATAGTAGATTCAGACACAAATTTTTCGGATAAGGTGGGCTAGAATGGAATGTGAAATGGATGATGTTCATAGGTGACACTTGTGACGCCAGATAACCCACAATTAATCAATCAATCATAGGTGACACAGTTCAGAAAAGATACCCCATGGACTGATTAACAATAAATCGGCCTGTCGTGGATGCTTCATGCCTCATGACAAAAGGGATTAAGCTTCCACTTCTCCTGCTTAAGTTATGCTGGAAGTGTTACGCCAGATGACCTAAATTAATCCATCCGTAGGGTCCCGAGAAACCCAGAAAATATGTTAAGCATAACCGTGCAGTTAATTTTGTAACAAGTAGCCACTTCGACTACCACCTACTATGGCAAAAATATTAAATTAGGCAAAGCTGAGAATGGTTTAACTCGATCTTTGTTAATAGAAACGTTCAGTTACCATTAAAATTACAAAGTGTAGCTTCCAAACAGCGTTGAACATCAAAGGAGCATTTTATGTAAGTTGCTTTGCGTTAGACCGTAAGGATACAAAAATGGCCGTATCGAGAAGAACAGAGTTGTCGAGCTGTTTAGTGTTGGGCGTAATTCACTAAAAAGCGCCTGAAGCTTTAAGTGAAAAACTGTACGGCAAAGTAAGTTTATCATTACTGAATTAATGTAATGACAAAATCGGAACTGAATTTTGTGATGTCGTGCGGGGGAACTGGATAGCTATATGAAAACTTGAAACTATATTTTCCTTGTTTTCATCAGTTTAATTTGCATTAAGTTTGAAGCTATTCATTAAAGTTAATGTTTCAACATTCTCAGTCTGTAATCAGCAGTGGAAATGAGGCCAAGGTTCAAATAATTTAGTCACTGTTTCGTGGGTGTGTAGGATGGAACGTAATAAAACTATTGAACAATGAATAAACAATCCCACACGCAACGCTCATGGCGAAAGCCCTGGCCTATAAACATCAGGTGCATTCAGACACACTAAATAATCTCAATAAACAGATGTGGTAACCATCTTTCCTAAGTAAGACGCCTCCCAACATATTATCTTTCAAAGATGAATGCTTTCAAAAAACCTTGAAGAACAGGAATAATCGGCTCTCCGAGTAACACTCCACAAAAGCTATCAAAAACTTGCTTTCCCAAAGAAACATGATTCGCAGAAATCATCTCTCCAAGAAAATAGCTGCCTTCCTAAAGCGGTTTCCTGCTAAGATTACCCAACTTCTTAGAACAGATTTGAGGACGTTGACCTTCGACAGAAAATGGATAAGAACGATTATCATGTCAGAGCATCTGACTTCAGTACAAACTGTTACGGGGCAAACGTAACTGTCTTGTTATGGTTTATCTGTCTTTCTAAAATAAGTATCAATATCATTATAAATACGACAAAGATCACCTCTCCAGGACAGCATCCAGAAGACCTACGTTTAGAGGGGCAACTTTACAGGAAAGAACTTTGGGATATCCTTGGAGGATAAAGGACTCCCGAAAACTTGAATTTCTGCATGACCACAGCAGGTTGCTCCCCCCAGTATGACACGAAGGACGTCACTTGGGGATGTATCTCCAGTAACGAGTTTTTTTTATAAACAGTGTCCTTTCAGTGCCAGATGCTAACAGCGTCTCTGGAGTGTCCTTATGTTTACGCAATCGTGGAACGATCTTTCCAACATTAGAATTAGAAAGTGGATATCTGAAATTCATGTGACTGGGTACACTGTTTTATTTTTTTAAATATTATTGCAGTTAAGAGCAACTCGGACTGCTGGGAGGAAAAACATATTTTCCAGTTTAAGCACGAAGTTGCATGTTCAACAGCGTAAGACGTTTAGTATGAACAATTTATAATTTAGATTAATTTGAATAACTCCAAGAGCATGACAAACCTCTCATAGGGTGTCACGCAAAAGAAATATTAACGTATGTTCAAAAAGACTTCCACCATTGTAGAATGTATTTATGAGTCATGGATTTAAAAACAAAAACATGTCAGCAACGACAAACTTTTCCGTCCACGATGAACGAACTGGTTTCGACCTGAATCTTTTCGAGGCTGAATTCCATTGCAAGGAAAATGACGCAACTGCAATAGTCATTTGTTTTTACTTTATGTTCAGGCATGCACATTAAGAAACCCATAAACCACCTCAAGATTGATCTTTAAAGTCAATCCGAATTCTCTCTCTCTCGCTCTCTCTCTCTCTCTCTCTCTCTCTCTCTCTCTCTCTCTCTCTCTCTCTCTCTCTCTCTTCATTCATGTTGCTTCTTTATGGAACTATATCGTCTTGGAAAGTGAAAAGAAACAACGATCTACTGGAGTCAGAATGGAACTGTTGATTTTGGTAACTCGCATATCTCCTGTTTCTGAGAAACTGGCTTGCAGCCCGATTTTTGAACTTTATTGTATGATAAAAGCTTTTAAAAAACGAACTTTATTCTTTAAATTCAAGAGTCTAAGTCAGTCTTCTTATTTTTTCAGTGCATATTCAACGCCAGTTATATTATGAAATTGGATAATAATTCACCCATGGTTTAGCCAAGCTTTCACATTTATTTCCTTAACCATCATTCGCTTCCTTGTGGCGCCATTTTATGAGTATATATCTTCATGTATGAAGTTAGACGTAGGTTATATAAACGTGTCTGGCTGTTTATCTTTCAAAAAAGATGTTTCAAAACAAGATGTTTCTGACGAATTTTTGTGGATAACGGGACATGATTCAAGAAATACCCGATCAGGACGCAGCTCCGGGTCCTCTCTCTCTCTCTCTCTTTGTGGAGTTATACGCTTTGAATGGACTCCAGTTACCTCATTCGTTCCTCCGCATATGGAACAGTTCGCTAACTTATTCAGTACACCTACGATCGCATTACCCTTTGCTCTGTTGAATGCTTAATTTTTATGCTACTGAATTACATTACGGGTGCCTGGGAAAGACAGTCAGGGTCTTTCGCCTTACTTTCCGTCGATTTTAGAGTTTTTATCTCGAGCGTCGGTTTGTGTCCAGATTTCTTTTCCAGCGACTGTAAATAATGCAAGATTCTAGTTGGACCATTCTTGACCACACACACGCATGCATACATATGTGTATATATACGTATATATATACATACATACATGTATGTATACACATATGCATGCATGCGTGTATAAGTGTGGTCAAGAGTGGTCCAATTAGAATCTTGGATTATTTACGGTGGCTAGAAAAGAAATCTGGAGTTCAACCGACGTGCGAGATAAAAAGTCTAAAATCGACGGAAAGTAAGGCGAAAGGCCCTTACCGTCTTTCCCTGGCACTTGAAGTTTTATGGGGAATCACCCTTATCTGCGAAATGTCTAGGTTAATTTTCACATTTATTCAGATTCTTGTTTTTAGTCTGAAAAGTGTTTCCCCTACTGACCTAAACTTTGGAGTGTGGTTCTGTTGCGGAACTAGTGTGGTCCTGATGATAGCTATGAGTCGATGGCTGAAACATTTGACGGCATTAATTGGTGAGTGGAACATCATAAAAACGACTTTCGTCCCTTCCTGTAAAGTTTTACCTTTAAAGAGATACGGGAAATGGGAGAAGTGTCGTCTCAAAATAGCAGATACCACATTTGCATCACCATTCAACGGATATAATATTCGACAGTTATATGTACACAGCAGAGTACATCAATTTATATCTCTCTTGATGGCTGGATAGTCAAAGTTACTGGTTTCCAGTAGTTGGTCACAATAAAATTTTTATATATAAAGAAAACCTGAAAAACATTTTTCAGTCACATTCATCACGCGTCTGTGAAAACTTCTCCGTCTTTGCTCCACAGTTTTTCATTGTCTTTCTTTGAGCTTTCTTTAAGAAAGACTGGCTGGCTGTTTGAGCGTGGCGTGCGACTGAATCATTCGTGATAACGGCTTACCGAATTAATAGCAAGAGGAGATAATCTGTCCTGGATAAATTAGGCGGGTAGGGATGAAGAGGAGGCAGGTTTTTTGTTTTTATTTGCGTTCTCTGACGTGCTGTATATTTTCTTGTAGACGCTGGTTTTATATACATACACAAACACACATATAAATACATTATATATACATATAATAATACATATATATATATATATATATATATATATATATATATATATATATATATATATATATATATATATATATATATATATATATATATATATATATATATATGTATTTATATATGTATATATATATATATATATATATATATATGTATATATATATACTGTATATATATATATATATGTGTATATGGTATGTGTATATTATATATACATAATATATATATATATATATATATATATATATATATATATATATATATATATATATATATTTACACATACACGAGTATATAGTGTGTGTGTGTGTGTGTGTGTGTGTGTGTGTGTGTGGTGTGTGTGTAGATTTTCTTTCTCTCGCTTTCCTCTTTGTGTAGTGCGCTATCTGGACCGTATAGATCAGCGGAACAGAAAGCAGACTAAATCTCAAAGAAAACGATAAAACAGACATAAAATAAAAAACTGCCAGCGACGCGAAGCAGAATGAATGGGAGATGACGCAGTATCAGGTCGCAATAAGCGAGAAATGCAGTGAACTGCGAAAACCAATACGTTTGATTCTGAATAATTAGGTCTAAGACTGAACTTACCCACCGCCGGCACGGCATGGCTGGCCGAGGCACGAGGCCACCTCCACCGAAATTGAGGGGCTATTGGCCCCCCCCTATTTCCCGCCCCCTTCCCTCCACCACCACCGCCGTATTCTCCTTAGTCGTAAAAGGGGTGCCAGCGGATGTTACCTGGCACACCGCTACACCTTTCAGGTCGTAAAAACCGACACCTGCTCCAGGCCTTCTCTCTTTTCGCACGGAGGGAGGGATGGAGGGACTGGAAGAGAAAGAGGGATGAGAAATTGATGAGAGAGAGAGAGAGAAAAAAAAATAAGAAAGAGAACAGAAAACATTCCCCAGAGGGAGACACAAAGGATAAACAAAGAGGAGTAAATGAAAAGGAATAGGCTAAAATGGAAGTGTGAAACATGAATGGTGTTAGACATGCAACTAAGAGAGAGAGAGAGAGAGAGAGAGAGAGAGAGAGAGAGAGAGAGAGAGAGAGAGAGAGGGATCAAATGAGCAGGATGCTGTTCAACATTGGGAAAGTGGAACATGACAAGAACATGAACTCTGGGAGAGAAGAAGGAATGAAAATGCGTGGGCGAGATAACAGAATTAACCGTAAGTGAGAAAAATGATGGCGGTCGGGATTACAGGCCAGAAAAAGTGAGTAAGAAGAAAACAACGACAGAGATTAAGTTGATAATGATAACGAATACAGAAAATAAGCGGTAACTACTGTGGTAACACGTAAACGGGAGGACAAGTAATATAATGGAAGAAGAATATAGGAATATCAAAGTGAATACGTCATACTTGCAGTTATTATAATAATAATAATAATAATAATAATAATAATAATAATAATAATAATAATAATAATAATAATAATAATAATGTGTGTAATAAAAATCCACAATTATATAGTAAATATATTAGTATGTTTATTTTACATAGTAATATGTTTACTATATAATTGTGGATTTTTATTACACAGATTGTTTTTCACGACATTGTGAATCTCTTACCAATAATAATAATAATAATAATAATAATAATAATAATAATAATAATAATAATAATAATAATAATAATAATAATACCTACAACGATGAATCACCAGGATAAGGAGAGGAATATTTTCCCTAAAGATAAGGTCTTGATTTAGAAAAGAACATAAAAATTTATGAGCGCAGTAAAAAATGGATTCCGAAATTCCTCTGCATTAAAAGACTCTTAAAAAGAAGAAGGAGCGTTGTAACATGAATATTAAATTAGAAAGGGAACGGTGACGTACATGGTAAAGAAAATCACAGGGAAAGGACAAAAGAAAGGAAAGTAAAAACAAATGTGACAGGGATATTTATAAGACATATAAACAAAAGAAAACATTGAATGATGGATTTATACATCAGAAAAAGTTAAGAAAGAGGAAAGGAAAATGAAAACAAATGTGACGGTGATATTTATAAGACATATAAACAAAAGAAAACATTGAGTGATGGATTTATACATCAGAAATAGTTAAGAAAGAGGTAAATAAACGATACAGATTAGAAAAACACAGCATAAGAATCATAGCTGGAGAAATCATTAAGAGAGGGAATAGGTAAGTCTTGTTAAAAGCAAAAGGGCATGATGGATGTTTGATGGGGCCAAGGGCTTGGGAAAAAAATGAAACGAAGAAGAAAAATTGCGAAAAAAAGAAGAAAAGGAAGAGAAGAAGGAGAAGGAAAGACACAGAAGATGAAAGAGGACAAAATAAGAAGACGAGGCACAGGAGCATAAGAAGATGAATTAATAACTCTAATTCATCTTGCATAATAACACAGTCACGAATTACCGTACCTCCATTATCCCCCTGTCCTTCCTCAAATCCCTCTTAGAAATATCCAATTAAATGGCGCCCTTGGAGCTTAATGTTCCACTTTCTTACTTTATCTTCCGGCTTAAATGGCTACAGGCAGCGGCGACTGTACGCCTGAGGGAGTAAGCGCAGACCATGGGGTATGACTTACCAAGTAAAACTCTACTTGGCTCTGCGTCTGAGAAGGTATTCAGAGACCTTAGGGTCTGAAGGAAAGATGTTAATATGCGTTGAGATGCAATCCTTTGTAACAAGCAACGCAACGATATTTAGCAATCAAAAGGTCACTGATTTTTTTTGATACTTAGTTTTTTCTTATACCTCTATGAATACGTTGTAAAAAAAGGTAAAATGGCAAAAATATCGAATACTGGTTATCGCCCAAATTACTTCTTTCTTACTGAATTTCCATATAAATCGCTTTTTTGTCTCCATACCTAAAAGGTGGCTCATGAAAAGAGGCACTGGGCTCAACGACCTTGGAGTATCTATTAAGGGTCTCTGAGTGAAAGGGGCTGTCATCATCAGATATTCTAGACTGCAGGATGTAAATCATTGTGTGGAGGTGTGGCCCCACATGTAAGCGCGGACAAACTAACACTCGAACACACACGCCTGCCCTCATTTATCAGTTACTTGGGTGCGACCGCGCTGACCAAACTTTCTCACACTGAAGGGACGTTGGATGTCCCAAGCAAGGTGCTAGAGATAAAGGCTTTACGACGAGGGTTTGAGGGAGAGTGAAATACGCCTCTCAGATCAAAATGGAGTGTGGCAGAGGGTATATTCAAGAACTTGAAGTACAACACAGCTCATTTCAATGTATCAAAGCATTAGAAAGAACGTGCATTAACTTGAAACCTAACACAAATGACCAGAGCATATTAGTTCGAACCCTAATAGACCATGGTTATCAGGTAGATTCGCTAGAGGAGCAACGAAGCACGTTCAGTTAACGTAGGACGTACACCAACGGGGACTTGTAAAGCAAGATTAACAGTTTGAAGCAGAACGGAACATGTTCAAGATTGGGGTCCACACTTTACAGAGCAAGCGCCAGTAAACTCTCTGGACCTCGTAACAGATCATAATTCAGTATTTAAAAGCCTAACAAACACATTCAATTGTTCCAGGACTAGAAGAGCTCGCTCTGTTGATTGAAGGCTAACAGAGTACATTCAACAGTTTGGAGTCTAACAGAGCACATTTAATTGCTTGAGGTCTAACTGTGCAAGCTCATTAGGCTGACGTTGAGCAGAGGTATAACGACAAAAAGAAAATTGGAAGGCAGTAAATGGATAATGCACTTTTATAGAGTCAGTGAATCAATTTGCCACCCTCGAAAACATTTTTTTCAGGGTGACGTCATGTGTAGATAAACATTTAAAATCTGTTACAACTTCGCGCACAATAGTTCAGAGTTTGAGTGTCAAACATTTACCTGTATATAGTTGGAACCGTCGACTCTCCCTTTCTCCCGCTTCTCTCCCTTCCTCTCTGCTTGTCGATCTAAGGATGCTTTAATATCCTTATATATGGATATAAATAGATATATTTAGGTATATATATATGATGGAGTGAACTACTCGTACGTATTCGGATACATAACCGATTGAACTGGAAGCTAAGGCACTCTGTCTCTCTCTAAGTATGTTCGTCTATAATCATACCAGTGCAGTCACGCATAGGCACGTCAGCGTGAATTATGTATATGCAAACAAACTGTTTGTAGTCAAACGTACAAATGTAAACAAACGTACGCATAAGATGCTTACGTAAACTATATATAAGCAAACAAAGAAGCTAAAAACCATTTATCTTAAAATTCCCAACCCCCCCACCTCTCTCTCTCTCTTTGAAAAAGCAAAGACAAACCTATCAGCACACGCCCTTACTCTTCCAAGGGCAAATGAGGCCCTAGGAGGAGAAAGAGGTCATAGGAATCTTTCCCAAGGGATTCCTCAAGAAAACACGCTACTCAAATCCAAGAAATTAAAGGAAGCTGTCAATTTCTCTTATACCTTTTCATCTATTTCGTTTTTTTCTTTTCCGAAACATTCATACTTCCTCTTCGGGACGAATAATGCTCATCCTCAATTATCGAGTCTTTGACACCTTGAAAAATGGTGCAAGAAATACAGAGATTTCTAGTTTTATTTTCATAAAAGGGATGATTGAGTGCTGTATATCTCTTTAGGATTAGTAAGCCTGTTATGAAGTGTAATATACTGTAGCTAAAAGCGGTTTTAATTTAATTTTGCAGGTACTGAGGAGTCAACTCGTCCAATGACAAATCCGGCCGAGGAACAATGAGAACTAAAGAAGAGATAGACTTAGAAAAAAGGTAAGAAACGTCCCCTTCGAGTGTCAGTACCTCTATGTATGCAATGATATCCACTTATAATCAGACTGTTTTTCTGACTAAAACAAATGCCAAAGATAAAAAAATATATAAAAAGTTCCATTACTTACGCCTCCTTCAAAAGACCAAAAACTGCGAAGAGAAAATCCTTTATCTTTTTCCACGGTCTTTTGTCCGCCCTGCCATCCGGAGACCCTGGATTTTGTTTCAGATTTGTTCATCCCATCTCACTGTTTCAGTTCCTCTTTTGTGTTCCCCTTTCATCCCGTGTCTCTGTCTTTCTCGTCCGCAAGCGCAAAACTATAGCTGCATTTTTAATAGGCCTTTTTATCGCTCGTTGTACCCTTTCGCTACAGAATTATTGCTGGCTCAACTCATTCCCTCATTCGCTCTCTCATCATCTCGTCTTCCTCCCCCCCCCCCAAACAAACTCGGCGAGTAAAAAACAAGGATCAACAAAAAGGGAGAAGGGAAGTTCTTCTCTCCTCCCCACACGCACTTCCTTTGTTTTCTCTCTTGATAAAGAGAGTGACTGCGCTCATCACGTCCCTCTCAATTTACTTTTGTTGCTCGATTTTTATCTTGACCGTCACGTGACCCTCGATGTGTAATGCTGGGGATTTTTTTTTTTATTTTATCTGTCCATATATATGTATGTGTGTTTTGTTTATTTGCTAGTGTGTTTCTGTAAAACTGAAGGGTGTTGGGAAGGCCATTCTTTCTTCTTCTTGGACAACAGAATGATACAACATTCTCTTATCGAGGCATGTTACTTTCCATTCGGTCAACCGCTTACAAGCTCGATCTTTTCACACACGTACGAGTAAATAAGTGGTGACTTCTTGCTGGAGCGAATTGATGTAGCACGTCAATTTCAACTTAAATTAGTAATAAAACAAAATTTTCAAAGAAAATCTATCCTTTAGTCCAATAGAAGATGGAAGTGCTTCTTACAAACATTTCTCTTCACGAATATGATTTATGAAATCCAGGTTTTTCTTGTTGTTCATGTTGCCACTTTTTTTTTTTTTTTTTTTAGTATTCTCTTGAGTGAAGTGATCGAGAATGGCTTGGCTATCTATATCAGGTCAGTCACTATCAATGTACATCTTTTCCTGACTGAGGCAGGCTAGATGATTTAGGAATTACAGAAGAAAACAGAAAATTCCACATTATGGAAATCAACACTGGCAATGTATTATTCGTGGTTTTTTTTTCTTGTTTTTGGTGATTGGTGCAAAGACTGTCGTGTTGTGCTGGCCGATATTCAAAAAGAAGTAAATCCAACAACCCTTTGAAACATTGCCTTTTCAATAATATAGGCTTTTGACCTTTTAAACCGTTTATGTACACAAAGACCATATTTTGACTGCGTGAATCATGCATGAAATTTCGAGCGCGAAGACAAACAACCCTCAAGTTTTAAATAGACGGTATTTTTGACGACATAAATGTCCAATAGAGTTCTGACACCGTTTTGTAATAAATTATATAGTCAGTTATTCGGGTTTCAGCATTTAATTGCTCTCTGTGAGACGTTTAAAAACTGTGACATTCCTTTAGTCCCTCCTTGCTCCCAGTCCAGAAAAAGGAGGCTGGGAAATGAATCAAAGAGCGATACCCAAAGGACTTAATCGCTCTGGGCAAGAGCTTTAGAGTAGGGGAATGCTAGTTCATGTTGACCTTGCTTGCTTTGCGAAGGTCCTAGGTTTCCTTATAGTATGTATGTATATAATATATATATATATATATATATATATATATATATATATATATATATATATATATATATATATATATATATATATATCTCTGAAAACTGATCAAGTGAGAAGCAAAAGTAATACTGGAATTAAGCACGAATCAGTCAAGTATCCAGAAGACAAACGTAAGAAATGTTCAAAAATTCTTGCGTCGCGTGAATGTGGAAGAATGCTAAGCGCGTCTTGTCGCCATATAATGAATGAGGTTACGATAGCATTCGAGAGATGCTGACACGCAGTTACTATGAAATGGGTGTCTCATCATACGCGTAAGGCAAGATGCGTTGGCGTCCAGTTGATTCAAAGGAATGCTGTCGTTCAGTTGCTATTCAAGGGATGGTTCAGTGCAGCTCCTGTGACACTAATTTTTTTTTTTTATAAATTGTTATGGAAGTGATATTCACGTTCTTTTTGTTAAATACGGGATGTAAACATTCAGTTGATACTCACGGGATATTAACGATCATTTGTCATGCAAGAGATGGTGATGTTCAGTTGCTATGCTCAGCTGATGTTCAAGTCAAGCTAACGTTCTCTCGCTACATAGGGAACACTGACGTTCAATCGCTAAGTTTTATTGCTACGGAAGAGGTGCTGAGGTTCAACTAGTTGCTATATGAAGCATGTTAGCGAGTCTGTGGATGCCATAAAACCAAGGCATTAATTTCAACGTGTGACGTTTATTTAGGCATAAATCGAGTGGAAGAAGCGGGATTACTTACACCTAACGCTGGGGGGGGGGCCCATCTATTACCGGGTACCGAGGGGTATTGGCGGAGTCAACGGGTCCGTTAAACGGGGTCTTATTTTGATGAGAGCAACGGACTAGGCGGTAATGAAGGCAATCACTGGATTAACCCTCGGTATTCCAGCCGCCATTACCTAAGTTTGTCTGGCTATAACAGTCGATTACGCATGAGAATTTACCTGTCTGTTGATTATTCTCTGTTAAGATTTATCTAGATTTTATTATCCTAGTATTTTTTAAAGTTGTGTGTGTGTGTATTGGCGCTATCTTCGCAGAACTTACTTTTCAGATTTATAGTTTGTACCATTCCAGTGTTTGAATGTTTTGAATAACAGCAACATGAGTAGATCCTCCTCAATACATGTTTGATAGAAAGTAGTATTTCTCTTTTAATAATTCTAATAATTTGAGTAGATTGGCTACTCAAATCGGGCTCGTTCACGGAAAAACTAATGCACAACGAACTTCTCTCCTTGAATGATGCCATAACAACCTTTCAAATGCAGATCTCATCAAGAAAATGAAAGTGCGGGAATTGAACATAAATCACTTGGTTTTTGTCCTCCCGAGGACATAAACTAGGAAGTGTACATCACTTTGAAACAAAGAGTTTCCTGAAATTAAAAAGTGTTCTCTCCCTCCCCAACACCCACTTCTCCTCCGATAGAAGGATGTGTTTTAATAACGAGACAATCCTCGGTAATGCTTCCCTTTCTTCCGCAGGGTAAGCAGTCAACCGTAAAAGATGATTTACTCAAACAGTGAGGAAATTTTTCTTTGAAAATTTTCACTCAAATAGAGTAGCTTTCCGTTTGGACCCCATTAGGGTAGTTACAAACAGGAAAGAGTAAAGAACAAATAAAGGATGGAGAAGAACAAAGACTCGATTTCAGGGCTCATCAAACAAACCTCAGAATCCTACGGCCTTATAACTTCAAGACAACTAAACCTGACCTTTCCACTTAAAGCTGCCCTGACCTTATCTCTCTCTTTCTTATTCTTCTTCTTCTTCTTCTCGTGTAATAGGATGGATCACAATTATCCCCCTCTCTCTCTGGTTCTTAAATCGACGGAACGCAGTTCTCTCTCTCTCTCTCTCTCTCTCTCTCTCTCCCTTTGCATGAGGTCTTGTATATTTTCTTCAGTAACTCACTCACTCTTCCTTGTAAGTACAAAATCTCTCTCTCTTTTTCCCCTCTTCCTGAAGAAGCTGTATGTGAAAGTTTAGTCTCTCTCTCTCTCTCTCTTCCTTTGCATGAGGTCTTGTATATTTTCCTCATTAGCCCCCTCACTCTTCCTTATGAGTAAGTACAAAATCTCTCTCTCTCTTTTTCTCTCTTCCTGAAGAAGCTGTATGTGAAAGTTTAGTCTCTCTCTCTCTCTCTCAAAGTGGCAAAGTGGATCACAAATTTCTGTCTTTCTCTCTGTCCCTCGCCATTCCTTTCTCTTTCTATCGTTACGAGATGTGTTTTAAATGTCTGTTTCCCTTATTGTGCTGAGGATTTCATAATGAGCTGAGCAAGGGAAAGGGAACCTTCTTGCGTGGAAGTGAATTCACGGTCCTACTGGAAGGAAAGATATGTTAATGACGTCATTCATAAAGGAAGCGAGGGAGCAACAAGGGGGTTGATCTTGGAGGGTCGGGGATAGGAGGGGGTTTCCCCTCCCCCCCCTATCAATTTGTAAGCAATTTACAGAGTTACTCCTGTGTCTTGTAATTATAAATCGCGATGGCCTCATCAGTGTTACATTATTCTTAGATATCTCCAACAACAAGTATTTTGTTTTTCCCAATACTTTATCTCCCGCTCCTCTCCAACACGCGCTTCCTTCCCGCCATTTTTTCCCCATCTTCTCGCGATGCCCGCCTTTTTTTTTTTATTTTTTTTTTTATTTCATTTTTACGCGCACTGTCTACCATCCATGACAGACTCGGGATAGAGATTGAATTACAACCTCCGCTGTTTTCCTGCTGAAATGATATCCTTTGAAAATAGAGATATTTCTTTACACGTACCTCCATTTTCATTTAGGCCCTTCTATTTCGTAAAGAAATTTAATGTCAGGTATGAGAGCCGTCTTTACTGCCTTTTTTTTTTGTGGTATCATGGTGTTTATTCGAGTGTACATAATCTAATATACGGGTGAATGGGAAGCATGACTATATCTATCGTGTTTACTTCAAGCTCAGCGCAGCCAATATAAACAAAAACACAAAAGTGGTGAGAAGTCTTCCGATATTGAACAGCAAACAAGGAAACCGCGACTTGCAGCATCACTTGAAGCAGATGGTGTTGTCCCAGGCGAGGTACGCCAGCCCACCCAAGCAAGATTCCGGTCCCGGAACACTCCAAGCGGAGAGCGACAGAGGTCGGCTGGATGCTGCTAGGAAAGGCTTGATTTAGTCCCGATTGCGAGGACCGGAGGATTCACATCTAGTTAAGAAGCAGAGACCGGGATATTGTTGATGCTCTCAAATTCGAAGAAAGGGAAGAAGCCGTCTGTTTTTAGTTGTTCTGATGTTATCAATCTTTATTTTTTAACGAAACTTCTCTTAGTAGAGCAACGATGTTATAAACGAAAGGGAATAACAGTCACAGTCAAGTTGCAAGGCGGTGCTTGGCACAAACACATACTCATATATACAGTATATACACAGACAGACCGACACAAACAAGCGCACATACACATACATATGAATAGATGTAGTGGATGGTGAAGCCATTATTTGTCTTCGTCTACCCCTTTTCTCTGATTCTGATTAAATGTGGTAGGTAGGTAGGTACCTTGGAGGCTTGTCATTATTTTCAAAGTCCCAGGTCAGTTGAAAAGACCAAAAAGTACTTTACTTTTTTCGATATCTCAGAAAGTGTGATCGAGGTCTCTGGTCTTCAGAACTCGACATGTATCGAAGATATTGAAAGTTTTGGGCATTTGACCTTGACCTTCATTCAAAGTCAGTCATTTACGGGTCAACATTTTATACTTCTCTGATTCTAAAGACACTTGGTAGGTAGACGCCTCGAGGGTAGGAGGATCTTTTCACCAAAATATCTTCTTGTCTTAACCTTTTTCTCATTGCCACAGAAAATTGTAAAATTCAGCTTTTTCATTTCCTCCGATTTTCGTGAAACTTGAATGACTTACTGGGATATCCTGTGGACAGACA